>NW_010143031.1:39921-46681 GCF_000699245.1 Pterocles gutturalis
GCTATGTTGCAGAGCACAAGAACAGAGATAAGGAAGCATCTCCCGTGCTTACTTCCAGACATCCTAAAGAGGAGGCAATCTCTTTCCTACCAAGAGAAAGATCCAGAGGGGTGAGGCTGGAGGTTTGGAGGCTGCACTGCACCTCCATTAAGAGATATTCAACACTGATGATGCGAAACTAGAGACTGGGAAAGAAGGAGGAAGACAGGAGAAACTAGATAGGGAAAGGAGAAAACAGTGCAGAAAGAGATAAGGTGAAAGGAAAAAGCCCACAACAGAGGGCAAGGGACAGCACCTGTGTCTGTGCATTTGCCCTTCAAGGGCAGCAGAGAGCAGCTAGAAGGCAGTGAAGTGAAGGATTGAAGTTGTAGAATAATGGAAACAGGCTGCAAAACAGAACAACGTGACCTCTTATCAGACATCCCCCACCCCAGTCCCAAACATAACACAAGGCTGGATCCCAGCATTAACACTCACCTCCTGCCATCACAGCACACTGAGGCATGCTATTTAATAAATGCACATTTTATCATTGGACCACCCTGAGTAAGATAGAGTATAACCTGAGACTGCCACCAAGCTGTCAGTTTTACCATCCCAGATAGGTAGGTAGTTCACATAGCTCCTATGTGAGAGTTGGCATTTCCAGAGTTCTTTTCCAGTTTGCTCATTTAAAGAGGAAAAAAAAAATCACTTGGTAAAATGCTCTTAAAAAGATTTTATTTGCCAAGATTTAGAAAAAGGTTGCTAGGTATAACTGAAATAACTTCATTAAAATAAACACAAACTTCCTCTTTTGAAGCAGTTTATGAAAGAGAGGAAGGCATTAATCTACATGTTGCTTCACTCAATGTGAAAAGAATCAGCTCAATAACCTCTAATGAAAAATGGAAAAAGTTACTTTGCAATACAAATGCTAGGAGTTCCCTTTTTTTTTTTTCTGCAACAGATAAATGAAATGATAAGTCAGCTACTTTTCTGAAAGGAGGAACTTTGCCAGTGGTTTTGATTTACAGGGCTCTCAAGTTTGACAAAATTGTTAAAACTTCATGCAGGAAATTGTTTCTTTGTTTTAGTCTCAAATGATGAGACCTTATTTTTAATATCCAAGCCATGCTTTAGTTTCTAAGAAGAGAAGACAATCTACTGATAGAAAACCGTAACTGTTTACCACTCACGTGCTTGAACATGTCTCACTGAGAGACAGCCAAGAAAGTCAAACACATGACATCATGGCTTTAGCTCCAGTTCTTGGTGTTAATTTTTAACTTGCTCAGCATCAAGTGGCCGAAACCAAAAGCATCTAAAGATCTCATTATGTTTTCCTTGGATTTTTCTGTTGTGACCTCACCTTCCCAACCAGTTAAGCAGTAAACTAAAGTTAAGTCTCTGCTACAAACCATAGGTCCTCTGCTTAGCTGTACATTTAAGCCTGATCAGTGAACACTGGTACACTGGTAATGTACCCTATCTGTAAAGATACCTGCTCTTCTGGTTACTTGAGACATTCAGAACAGAGCAAGGGGAGGCAGAAGGTATTTTTGTGTATTTTCCTCCTTATACTTCTTTTTACTTTACCAAAACTTAATTTGCATGTTAGCCTCTCCCCCCTTGACCTGCTTTTAATATATTTCACATCATGGGAGAGAAGGGACCACCATAAGTAAAGAACAAAGCATGCATCCCCATTGCCGTGTGATTAATGTTGAGACCAGAGGCACACGCCTCTGCCTTTAAGCCACAGCAAAAGAGTTCTGGATCCTTGCAGAGGCACTGCCCCATGCACACACACAACTGCTTCCCCATGAACATAGTGGTGTCAAGCCAGGCTTAAAGTCTTGGCTGGAGTCAGCTCCCTGGTATTGTTCTACTTTAAATTGTGCGAGCAAAACCTTAAGTAAGAGCCCTTGGTGTTGCTGTCTCTTCTGCCTCTCCTGACCTACCCAGTACGATGGACGTGGACCCACAGTTCCTCGGCTCAGCCCATCGCAGCCCACAGGAACTGTCGAATGGGCCACCCAGAAACCCCACTGATGGGCAGACCCGTACCCACAGGATTACAGCAACGCTGCTTTGCCACGCAATGACCAGGCAAGCTAAACCAGCCCAAAGCGTCAGTCAGCTTGGTGGACTCTTCGGTAGAGTAGGCCCTTGTCTTCTCCCCACCTCCACACTGCAGCAAGGTCAGCTACTTCATGAGGACTTTGTAATGACTGACTGGCTTTCCATCTTTCCTTCCATGAAGGCCAAAGTCAACCAGGACACAAAGGTTGTGAACTTCATATGAGAACGGGCCTTTCAGAAGTCCACAAAAATCCTGACATTTCAGTCTAACACACAAGGCACTAGCTTCCTATGTCCTTTCACGCACTTAGTCTAGGAAGCAAACCATCTTTTTATCTTGTAACCTCTTTTCTGCTAAATAACCCTCTGTGGGAACACTACTTATTTCCAGCCTCTTGAAATCTAACCTAACAAGCAAGTGCCAGGACTCAGAAAGCATCCCAAGCCACCCCAGGGACAAGATCCCTACAGCATGGCCTCAAGACTGCATCAGCACTATACACTGTGCTGCTGAGCGAGGCACTGGGACAGCATTTTCATCTCCTCCTGCATACCTCCTCCCCTGGGTAAAAAGGGACGGAAAAGAGAAAAGCATCATATTGCTGAATTTCAGACGGAAACTAATTTGTCCCTTTCTTAAATCTGTATGGTCAGGCAGGACTTCTTGCTTTTCAGCAACAAGGGCTCTATCACAACAGAGGGTACTTTCCCAGCACCAAGTTTCTAATTGTCCATCAGCTGCACACGGCTGCCACCTCCCGGCACAAATCCGATTTCACGCAGTCTCAAAAAAAGTGCAGTCTCCATCATTAATGGAGCGGTGCCTATCTAAGCAGCTGTAGGCAGACCCTCACAGTTCTCTCAAAATACTTCCTATGTAGAGTTCCCTTTTTCACATTATATCCTTCCCTTAAAAGGAAATTTAACCATTTATTTTCCATCAACCATGCCAAACAAATGACAGTTAAAAAATACTGCTTACTAAGTACTTTTTGAGTAAATCTCAAAAAATCCTCAAAAAATACGTTTCAACACTCAAAACTATGGTTCAGCCATCTGTTTTTTTTAGCAGCTACTCCTCTAGGAATGGTATCATAGCCTTTCCAGGTTCTCTGCCTTGTTGGCCACATTAATGACTTTTGCAAATACAGTCTACCCAAAGGGCAAGCCTGGAATGGATATGGCATTAGCCCTTTCTCCCTTCAGGGGCAATTCATCCACCAGACTTGTGGAGTCTCATTATTGAACTAGATTAGTCCTGCTGAAGGAGTAAGTGCATCTTCTTAGAAGTTTTCACCAACTGATTCCCAGGCTTGATGGGAAAAAAAAAAAAGGAAAATAAAAATAATTTTTAAAAAAGCTGCCACTTCAGAACTAGTTTCTAGTTGGCTAGGAGCTAGGGTCACATACTGGAATTCAGTCCTGTCCTGCTGCTGACAACCATAGGAGTGCTGTAGCACAAGTAATTGTTGACTGCATTCATAAGCTGCCTTCTGATACAGGCAGACTGAATGCAATTTCTCTTAGTTGTTCAGCAGCACATCCTGTCCCTTGCTGGATGACAAGGTCTGAAGGAAATAACCCACTGTGCTCCCTCAACAAAAAAAAAAGGTACAAGCAGCAGGGCAGAAGGCTCAGGATGCCAACACCTATGAGAGAGCTGTTAAAGTCAGTTCTGTTGACCTGGTTGCAGCCACACTTCAGAAGAGGCTTTGGAATCCACTTAAGCAGAGGGTAGACAAAGGATATCCTCACCTCAGCCACTGCAGAGGCTGCAGGCAGACCTTGGCAGGCTTTGCTCAGCCACTGTGAGCAGACTTCAGCGGTGTTCTTACCTGCGTGCTGCTGGCCAGAACTCATCTCCTGCTTCCTTGTACCCCACACCTCAGACAGCCCATGCACGCTGCTGGTTATGCAGACACCGGGCCTGCCCTGCTCAAAGTGTATTAGTGCAGTTGTTCCTTATATACCACCATCGGACAGAAATCCACTTCTGTTGTCAGAGGTGCCAAATAGCCAGCTGCACATGGTACCTATTCCAGTTATCTGGTTAAAGGCATTATACAGCTCTCGTATGGAACAGAAACCAATCAGGCTGGGCTTAGAAGTATCGTTATGGTGTGGTATCTCATGATCATTAATGACACAACTGCACTGGAATAGTTTTTGTTGCTGACTTCACACCAGGTGTTGCATAACCTATTCTTTGCAACTTCTGAGAACCTGACTACATGGAAGTGATGCCTCTTTCTGACGTGCTAGCCAAACATCTGGAACTTGCACTTAAAGACAGTTTTGTTTGGCACCAAAAAAAGGAAACTGATTTCCTAATGTTTGCTGTTAGACAAGCTGAGATACTGTAAATCACTGTGCTGCCTGTCTCAGGCTAGAAGCACACTACCTTCAATGAGAAAAGTTCACATGCATTTCTGGGAGTCCTATCCATCTTTTTTTTTTCTCCTCCAGCCTAGAAAGCACCTGCTACCTATCACCACAAGTAGTTCACTTAAGTTTTCCAAAAGCAGCACCCGTCCCTAAGAATGGTCAGTTCTTCCAAAGACTGAAACTGGTTTCATCTTAGATTGTCTTGTGATAGAGCAGGAAAAAACAATGGAAGACGAATTCTGGTTAGCACAATTAAAAAGCAAGATGAAGTAAGCTTTTGAGTACCAAAAAGCACAAATAATTTACATACGAAAATGCACTGAAAGGTTTCTACAGTGTGTATTGTTTCAATCCCACTCTATTTACCTTTGCTCCTCCCCACTGCCAAAACTTTCACAGAATTATAACATATGTTAAGTCTTTAACAATGATTGACTCATGATTCTTTAACATTTTTGTTGTCAAAGTCTCCTCAAACATGAATGTACTTGCAGCCCTGAAGTACCAAGTACTAGCCAGGATTTACAAATAGCTATAATCATGCTGCTTACCATTTTCATAGGTCTCAAAACAGGAGGAAATACATCCAGAAGACTAGCAAGATCCCATTTATCCCAGTTGTTTAAGTAACATCAGGTTCGTTTGGATCGATATTTAAAGTGCATTTGGTTTAACACCACCCACTAAAAACTCCATTTAATTTGAAAAACAAAACAGAGCCATTACCAGGAGCCAGAAGACAATTATACAATAATGTCTTAGTGTAACAGGAAGAGATATTTATATGGGACTAGATAGGCTAATTCTTTCTTTTCAATATAGGGGCTGCTGTATCAGGCAACACTATTTCACATCCTACTGGGCTGACAAGGACCTAGATACCTACACACAGAGTGCCAGAGACCTCTAGGCTGAATCCCAACAGCATCTTGTACATTTTCTTTATCAGCCTGCAGTAGCACCTTCCTCTATAAAACAATGCTCTAAATACCTAGAACACCTCTAGCAAGCACAAACAAATTCTGTAGGACTACTCCAGATTAGCACTGTTGCCACTTGAAAAGTGATGTTTCCCCAGCGCACAGTTGCATACTGACCTGATGTTCAGCCATGACAGCATAGGAGTTGTACCTCCACCGACAATCCACACAGTGAAAAAGACGATGAGGAGAGTTGTTGAGAACATCATCTGATGCGAGTAGGTAGCAGTATCTCGTATAGCCAGAGCAAATGCCATGGCTCCCCTGAGACCTATGCAAAGAATGAAAGAGTAGAACTTCAGAATTGCAACCGTGCCTATTCACAACACAACATCTTTCCTTGCTCCCTCCCTGCCCCACAGGCACAAAGTGACAGGCAGAAAGCACAGGGCTCTGGCGAGTTTTAATTCCCTCAGTTTCCCTGCTAAACTATGCCCTGGGTGATTTAGAACATAATTTACCCTGGTAGCTTTCTGTAACTTATAGAATCCATAAGTGCTAGAAAAGGTGCAAGTATTTCCAGAAACTAATGGGAAAGAAATGTAGAAACAAACAAGTTGTTGACAACAGCAAAACATACTATGGAAATCAAGCAGCTCCCCGAGTCCAAATAAAAATACACTTTTCCAGTTGATTCCATAACTGAAGCACGAGTTCTTGATATGAAATTGGTAACAACAGGAAAAATAATCCAGTTAATAACATGTTCACAGGCAGACTATATTCCCCCCCACCTCCTATGATGAAACTCCATTAGCAAGGAGAAGCCATGGCATTTGGCCATCTGCAGGCTTCTTTAGTAGGGGAATCACAGAATCACAGGATGGTTAGGGTTGGAAGGGACCACTAGAGGTCATCTGTTCCAATTCCTCTGCTGCAGTAAAAAGTGTTTTGTGATGTTCAGAGGGAACCTCCTGTGTTTCAGTTTGTGCTCATTGCCTCTGGTCTTGTCACTGGGCACCACTGGAAATAGCCTGGCTCCAACTTCTTTACACCCTCTTGTGTACAGAGGCATCCCTGGCACTTCTTGAGGATGCACATGTTTAGACACACAGACACACAGTGATTTACTTTAAATTACAAACTTAGTTATCTGTGTGACAGAAATCGTAAAGGAATTTAAGTCAAATACCTTGCTTTCTCCAACTAAGTGGGAGAGGACACCCATAAATACACCTCGATTTTCTCAGCAGATATCTGTTTCTGCACAATGTGTACATCATCTCAGCTAGAAATAGCCTTCTGGAAGAGATATATCCCAATTCCCCTGTCCCCTTCAGACGCACTTCAAATGGCAATACTCTATTCCCAATATGAGATGACCGCTTGCT
>NW_010143031.1:46703-64679 GCF_000699245.1 Pterocles gutturalis
ACTCTTTCCAGACATGGCACATGGTCTGTAAAGGTTGAAAGATACATGATGGCATGCTGCAGCAACGATTACATCTTCTAGTCAGGATGCATGGATGTGGATTATAAAAGCAGAAGGTAGTACTATAAATTGCTTATTAGTTAAAAATAAGATTTTTTTGCTTTACCAAACATTTTTGCTTTTACCTGAAAACATCATCATGTGCTGAAAGTTCCAGCTGATCTTATGTCTTCTGCCCAGATTCAACAAGAAGGAGAGAGGGTAGATGTGTGCAGCTCTGCCCAAAAAGATTGCAATCTGTTCACAGCTGAGGGTTAAGAATGTTTTAACTTTCCTGAGGTATGCACTCTTGGGTACCTGGCTCCAACACAAAGCTTCTGTTTTAGTGAGAGGTTTACATCATGATATCAAGTGTTCTTGTCATCTCTGTCTACATAAAACAGACTTTCACCAATTATGTGCACACAGAACTCATTGCAAAAAATGCAAATTTTAACTAATATAACCAAGTTTAATACACAGTGAAATTATACCCAGTATTAAAATTACCAATTGTACAAATCAAGACCTTACTTAAAAAATTCACACTTTAAACAGCTACCGCCACTACCATTTGATTACGTGTTTCAGACCAACAGAAGTGCAGCCCTATGTATAGAAGGAAAACCAATACAAGACCAGCAAGTGGCCACTTCATTATGGCTCCTGCAGAAGCAAAATCTCCTACTGGCTGGCACGCACTTACGAGTAACTACACAGTTACTAAGATGATAAACCCAAAACCCACTTGTCAGCACCAGAATGAAGTTCTAAAAGAGTAGTAAAAGAGTATTGCAGAAATTCATGACAGTAGGTGGTAAGCTCCTTCCCTCCCTTACTGTGTTGTAAAACATCCAGTGGTTCCAGGGAAGAAGCAGAAAGCTGAATACACCCTCCACCATCTAACCAACACTTTGGGACAAAACTAGAGCAATGTGCTGAAATACTCTAAAACACCAATACAACCAGAAGCCCACCAAACACTGATCATTTGTTGCTGGGATAACAACATTAGAAGAATGAAGCAGTTCTCTTATGGAAAGGAAATAAAGCCATATAAGAATTCTAGACACCACTGGGTTGTTGCCATAGCTGAATTAAAGCAATACTGTCTGCAGGAAATTATATCTCTAAGAAAATAAGATTTTGATTATTAGTTGGTACATAAAGCTTCATGTAATTATTCAAAACAACTTTTACAGCAGTCCTTTTGAGGACTGCAGAAATCAAACATCATAAGCCATCATAAGAATGGCTAGGATTTTGTCAATGACACTGAGGCTTTAGTTCTGCCTTTAGTCCAACCTTTCTCTTTCAACTGCTAATTATGCCTCTACATCTTGCTACCGCAAGGTGTTAACTCAATGGGGACATTAGCTGTTGAGGCAAAATGCGGGTGCTAGTACTAGCTGCCCTCCTCACAAAGGTACAAAAAAAAAAATAAACCAAACTCAAGAGGCAACAGAGGTTAAGTGCAGTGGTAGAAAAAGATGTGAAAAATGCAATAAAAGGTAGATAGATAGGAAGATAAAGGAACAGAAATACTGAAATCTAAACCCAAGATTGATAGTGTAACCTTACAGAGGACAGAAGGCCACAGAGAAAATGAGAAATTACAATGCTTAGTATACCAGGTACAACTATTCTGTTCATGTCTTTATCCAATGGCTGCAGGTCTCTGGAGCATTTTTTTAGGTCAGATGAATGGATGTGAAGAGACGCAAAAGAAAATTTATTACTGCTTGAGGGGAAAAAAGTAAATGCCCAAAGGAAAATAAAGAAAAATGTGATAAATCCCTAGAAGCAGTACAGAGATGAGAGAAAACAGTGGAAAGGAGGAAAGAAAAGCAATACGTTCTGGATTAGGCCATCTTTATATGTCCTTTCACTGGGTTTTGTCACATTGCCAATAACCCTACTCCTGCAGCAGGCAGAGAGAAATAAAGACTGGGAGACTAGTTCCCACTGCTTCATGCATACTTTTAATTGCTCTGAATTTTCAAGCAGCTGGGAATATAGTCAAGAAATAGGTACATAAGACATTTCAACAGGGGAAGGCTGCAGAGAGGACTCTAGTGATTCCCAGCTTACATGAATGTGACTACTACAAAAGTGTTCAGTTCTGGGGAGCTTGAGAGCCAGGTGCCAAGTCAGCCAGCAACAATGGGAGCTGCATACCCACCTCCAACACCAGCACCTTGCAGCAGGATGTACCCTTCATGTCATGGTCTGCACCACAGCTCAGTTCCCTCCTCCCATCACCTGAAATCCTGACCTCTACCACCTTTGGAGCATTGCTCAAAGATATTCTGTTTGCCCACAGTCCCCTTTATTTACTTGAAGTTTGTTTGTTTTCTTTAAGGGAGCCTTGGAATTGAAGAGAAAAATGAACCCTTTCTAGGTCCTCAAAGTTCAAATACAGGAGCAACACAAGCACTGCTGGCTGTCAATAGCCATGTCACATACTAAAGCATATTAATTTATTTATTTATCTATTGAAATTATATGACTTCTGGCACTTGCTCAGGTACAGAGCCAACAACTGTGTGGCACAGCACAGAAGACCTAGGGATTTGACATAAGGGGTAACCAAAGACTGTTCTCAAAATTCTTGTGCCTGCAAGACATGACGGAAATTCATGTCAGCCGCCATCCTCTCTTTGGTAAAGCCAACAGACACCACAAGTTTTCAGACACATAAGACAGTGAACCCTCACACAACACAAAAAAAGGATACGAAAGCTCCAATGATGAAAACTGGGCTGAATATATGTTTCTGGAAAGTAAACAGTGCCAAACCCATATAAGAAAATATGAAGTTCTCTGCCAGGAAGTGTAATACCTCAAAGAGCTACAGAGAAAACAGTCACACATTAATGGACAAGCAAAAAAGCTACTTTTCAGAAACAACAGCACACAGAATACTACAGCAATACAGTGTACAGAAGGTGAAAGACAGTCTTGCCTGCTTAGTGCGACTTCTTGATTCAACTGACAAATTATTGTATGTATAATGCGCCTGGGTAATTCCACAGAAAAGGACAGCCACCACACCTGCGGACAGAATCACATGTAAAAAAAATCAGACAGTTTACTGTGTGAGCTCAACATATTCACCTGTCTCAAGTTCTATTAAATGTATACATCATCCTTAACCTTGAGATTTTATGAACCTTATTTACAATTGAGTTAGATTCCAGGTTGGAATCAGGGAGGGGGGATTTGAGTGGGTGAACCAAACCAGTGCTTTTAAAAGCTACACAGTGAGCTGCACCTTCAATGGCATTGTACAGAACACAGAAAATATTAAAGCACCAACAGCATGTTTCTCGTCGGAAGGTTTCAATGAGGAGGCAGCAAAAGGGCTGCTAAGACAGACAGGACTTCTGCCTCCATACGCTTGAATCCCAACAACTCACCAGTAAATCCACAAGCTTCTGCAAGCAAGAAAGTGCTCCAGGACATCAAGAAGAATAGAGCCGTTTCCAGCAGGGGGAAGCAGTGCAACTTGGTAAACTTCGTCACGTTAAGTCATTTGTTAAGGGATCAAAAAAATAAACCCACAGGTCCTTTGGCTTCTCTGTAACCAGTATTTATGAAAAATGCTTTTGTGCGCTAACAACCAATGCTAGTCTGAGAACAAAACACTCAGTGATGAAAAACATCAATTCTATCACATCAAGACAAACTTCAGAATCAAGGTCTCCCCTTGCAACAGTCATCAGTTTTAGATATTTTTGCTGCATATCTTTGGCATAGCTGTGGCTCCACCTCTTTGAGGTAATATCTTACTCTATGCTATGTTTCCCTGCAAAGTGCCAGCAGGGAAGGGATATATACCTGATATTCCTTTCAGATTGTGTGCCTTGTTTTTTGGGGGGGGGTGTTGTTTTGGGTTTGGTCCCCATCCTCCCCTCCCCCCCCATCTTTAAATAAAGCATAAAATACACTCAGAAGCATTTAATTCAAAAGGCTGTTCTTGACTGCCAGCAACCCTAAAATGAAGTAGATTTATCGTAATTTTTCTGCTCAGAATTGTTTGACAAGTCTTTTTCAGCAAGTGTGGCTTGCGTGGTGTTTCTGTACTTTTGAGGCAAAACACAAATCCTGCCTACAAGAAAATATATTTCCTTTGCTTTTGTTGATGTGCTTTAGAGTAAAAGCCAATTCAATCAGAGCAGCTCAGTCTTTCAATGGGAAGAAAAAACAAGTTCATCTTCCAGAGGAGAGCAAAACTTGAGGAATGTTAAACACACACTGAATTAACTGTTCATACAGCTACTGAAGAAGTGGAACAGATTTCAGTAGTGTCAAATATAGCTCTTCACACACTACAAAAAAGTTGTTCACATACTTAGAGAATTTTGGGTTTGTTTTTTTTTTTCCCCCTCATCACCACTACAGCAGCAGGTAAACACTGAACAGCTCACTGTACCTGACATGTAGACAGTTATGTGCAACCCTACTAGAAAAGACAGAAAGAAACCATCTGCTAACAGGGGTGGTAGAGAGATCCCTGGTCTTTCTTAAAGCTGACAACTAGCACAATCTTCTCTGAAACCCAAGTGGGAGGACAGCAAGAGCACAGCAAGGACACTTGAAACAGTAAGGTGGTATCACTCTCCCTGGCTCCTGTGAGGCAATCAGTACATCAATGGACACGTCAGGGCTGCACCATCATCCACCATTGCTCTCCTGGGCTCTCTGTAGCCCTACACAATCCAAAGCTAACAGCAGCACTGCTACTTGGAGAGTCATGGCTCAGTAGGGGATAGGGGTATTAAAAGCAATGAGCAACACCCCTTTTCACAAGGAAATTCACAGGTCCTGTGAGGTCTAAGGGCTCACAGGACTCTTAACCAACCAGCAGTCGGGTAGCCCAGAAAATATTGTGGAAACAGTATCCTATGGGCTTTATCATAGAATACAGCATTAACAACAAGCCACAAATGATTAACACCAGAGGCAAACAGCTGGCAGTGTTTCAGTGGGAGCCTAGTTAGGATGAAGTAATCCTGAGGCTGGTCACCTGCTCCCCACCCACACCTACGTCTTGTTGACATTCTCTGATAACTTGGAGGAGGGCAAGGACTCTCAAACACATACTCCAGCCACACCTTCAGCTGCTACCCTGCTTTGTCAGAAGGCTGCACTCTGAACAAAAACCCAAACCTTCATTTAAAAAAGAAAAAAAAAAGTTGACATTACATCAAATATAAAACTTCTCATTTTTTTTTAAACAGCTGTTATTCTCCACACAGTCACTTCTCCACATAAACCATCTCTCTAAAACTTTTCAGGCTGTACTGTTACACTGAGCTAGATTATTTTTTTCCCTTCCTAAACAAACTAATATTGTAACATCATGCATCTGAAGCAGCAACATCCACCAGAGCAACAACTGGAACCCATTTTCCCACAGAGCAGTTGGATAATTCCACTCCAAGTTTATCCCACTGCCTGGCTCAAGAGTCATGAATGGATGCTTTGGAAACTGGATAGCCAGAGTCACTCCATGAGAGAGGAAGAGCTTGAACCTTGTTCCCCTGAAGTCAGGCAACAGCACTTGTCAGAACAGATTCCTTATTTCCAGTCTCTTCTGGCAGCCTTGTGAACCAAACTCTTTATTCGCCTTGCTGTTACTCCAAGTAGCCATACCAAAACTTTTAATTAAATCTGAAATGAAAACCTGTGCTCATCATTCTGGAGGAAGATGAGAGCAAGATAAAGGTAAGGAAAAAAATAATAAGATTATTTCATACAGTGATTGACCAAACTGAAGTGTTAATTCAAATTAAATTATTATTTCCATTTTCTTAATTTAAACTTAAGGCAAAGACAACTTTTCCTTAGATGTGGCCTTCTGCTTCACTTCATTTCAACCAGGTAGATTTTGCAATTTAAAAAGAAAATACAAAGTGGTACAATACCTTAACTGTTATAAAAATAACCACAGACACTGAGGCCAAGACAGCTCACTAAAAGCCAGAACAAGTCCATCTATATCATCTGCACCACATTTGGAAACTAAGTATTCTGTCTCATGACTGCGTGAAACCTCTCACTCATGGAGAGGTAGAGTTATGGGTACTTCACAGCTATGGGAATAACAGTCTCTTCACTAATGACGTAAGTTACGTGTTCTAATCAGCTACAAAGAGTAAAATACAAATTTACAGTTTGCTTCTATGGTATTGCATGACATTAAGTATTTTTCCAAAAGAAAATAGGTAAAATTGTATAATCAAGCAACAATTTAATGGTTTTTGTTTGGTTTGTTGTTTTCTTTAAAAAACACCAAACAAAAAACCACCCCACAGAGGCTGTCTTCTGAACAGCCTCCCTGCTCCCACAGTCACGCATCCTCCTGAGCACAAATATTAGAAACAGCCAGAACCAACCACTGCTTCAGAAGCATGACTTTACAAAATGGATCTGAATGCATTTCAGCTGTAATTAGTAGCCAACCAGCAAGCCAAAAAACACAGCAAGAGTATTTGATCAGCTAGACCTATGGATGGCTAGTAGCCTAAAAACCAGATGAAGAATCATGGTTCTGGGCCACATCGATCGCAGAACAGTGGAACTGGAAGATCGAACATTAAAGCACCACAGCACATCTTCCTGTTATACCTGTAAGGTGACCATTATGCAGACATGTATCAGAGAAATCTGCACAGTGTGTATATAACAGGGCATGGCTGAAAATATATTAGTTAAAATGAAGAATCACAGTGTCATGATTACTGTATAAAATATCACATTTTGCCCATTTTTTCAGATCAGTTTTCAGAAACTTAGGCAGATCAAAGCAATCTGCAATGTGTACCAATATACTAGCTAGTCTAAAAGCAAAGAATTTGAATTTTTTCCTGAAGAAGCATCACAATTTCAGGAGCAGGTCAGGCTTAATAACGTCTACTACTCGAGCCTAAAACAAAACCCAAACAGATCACTTGCTGAGCACATCAGAGCTCTAATCAAAGAGTGGCAATAAGCTTCAAGAGAGCAGGTCAGGTCATGCAAAGCACATTATGTTATGACGTTAACTCTGGTAGAGATACAGTCTTATCCAAGACAGATGACATCTGATTTCCAGCAGAAAGGTGAAATGCAGGACTTTCAAAAATGACTCTGTGGGGTCAGAAATAGCTATTAATGATTTTGCTGACAATAGAAGCAAACACCAGTTATCATGAGATGTCTTTCAAGCCTAACAAGAAAAAAACTTTTTTTTTTTTTTTCCTAAAAAGAAACTGAACATTAGGACATGCCCATTTAGGGCCTCCCTTTGGCCATGGTTATATTGGAAAAAGGTGATTTCTGGGAGTGCCTATATGCCTTTCTATAGACAAAGGTTACCTGAATACTGATCACATCTTCACACTCAGACTAAAACAAGCTAGTGTCAACATTGTTATAGTTGGAAACGGGCAAGCCTTGTTAGTACCTGAATGTAGCATCTAGTCTGGAAGAGCTAAACATGAAAAAGGATATCAGAGCTGTCACAACTCCTGTCACTGCTCCCATCATAAAAGAACCACTGAATATTCCCAGGAAAACACCAACAGACTTGAAAAACGCTGCTGCATCAAAAGCATGGGTGTTTTCACCTGTTGGCTGGTAGGCAACTATAGATCTAGAAAAAGAGTAACACAATTAGAGGTTAGAAGTGGCATCAGAAAAGTTTTATTCCATAACAGCAACACCTGAGCAACAAAAGAGACAATCCCCTACTGAAGGAAAATTTGCCTTTCTGGTGTGTATGTATGCATGCATGAGGGATCTCAAACGTTTGAAGTGTTTATTACTTCAGTTCAAGACAATCCATTTAAATTTAAAATAACATTTCTCAGAAAAAGCATTCATTTTAGACAAATACCAAAAGCAATTAAGTAATTTCAGAGTAAAAATTCAGGTAGTTACTTACGAAGATAATACAATGGCAACAGCATCATTCAACACGCTCTCCCCAAACAGAAGGGCATAGAGATCGACATCAGCATGCAGCTCATTAAATATTGCTAGCACGGTAACTACAGAAAGAAAAGAGAAAAAACACACTGTCTGACTTCAGGAACGACTGCGTGAGCTGATGGAGCAGACTTTCCAGTTTGCCTAAAGCGATAAAACCCAGGGATTTAAGTACAGGATTGAAATTAAACTGTGAAACAGACTAGTCGTGTTTATCTATAGGTAAGCAATTCCACCATCAATTTTAGGGCAACTCCATTAGGAAGTGGCTCTGTTGTCCTCTTATCTGAGCAGCGTTTATAGAAAAGCCCCCCCCCCCCATGATCAAGGGGGCATGGGGCAAATAAAGCACTTCTACCAAAGCCCCAGTATTTTTTGGTAGAACATGTTCCATATAAGATAACCAACAAAACACTCTGCAGCTCTTGCTACTTTTAAAGGCTGTATGGATTGTTGACATAGCTTTATTATTTTAGCCATTATAAAATAGTGTAATAATCCTCATTGTTCCTCAAAGCATATGCTATGCCACAGAATTTGAAAAAGGCAAGACTGCTAAATATTTATAACCATCCTTTCAAGAAACTTCAGTCTGAGATGAAAGACCACGATCTTGAAGACATTCCCATATACAAGCTTCAAAAAAATCCTATGGTGAATTTTTGCATAAATTTTGCGCAACCACCAGCTGTTCAGAGCTCAGCTCAATCACGGGAGCTAGTTCCCATTTTTGCACAAATCACCACTAAGCACCTCAAATAATCTGTTTTAAATGTCAGGCGTTATACTTCACCACTCCCTATGCCAGCTCCTGATACACATCAGCTCTCTAGACTGAACTGTCAAGCAGAGACACTGTCTCGGTTTCAGCTGAGAGAGAGTTAACTTTCTTCACAGTAGCTAGTGTGAGGCTATGTTTTGGATTTGTGCTGAGGAGAAGGCTGATAACGTACTGATATTTATAGTGGGTACCAGGACAGTCAAGACTTTTCAGCTTCTCTGCTGTGCCAGTGTCTGCAGGGGCAAGAGAAGCTGGGAGAATTCAACCTTAGGTTTAGGACCGAGACACAAATTGGCCAATGGTCTATTCCTTGTCATGCACGTCATGCCCAGTATATAGATGAGGCTCTGTTTGGAAGTGCAAGCACTCTCTCTGGGTCGCCCCTCTCTTGGGGTAATCTTGCTCTTAGTCAGCTCTCAGTCTCTCAGATGCTTGGGCTCTTTTCTTTTCCGGGATTTCAGTTTCAGGACTCTCCCTGCTCCAGGACTGTTAGCTGGGAACAGGCTGAGCCTTGGTCATTGGGTGGTGAGCAGTATCACTGTGTAACACTCATTTGTATATTTGTATATGTTACTATTATCATTATTACTATCATTAATATTTTCAATTTTATTGTAGTTTAAACTCTTCTTACCTCAATCCACACGACTTTTCCCTTTACGCCTTTAATCTTCTCCCTCATCCTTGGGAAGAGGGAGGGGAAAGAAGTGGCTGTGGTATTTTGCTGCTAGCCAGGGTTCAAAACCACTACAGACACCTATGTGAGAGTGATGGACTCTGAAGGATGACTAGATTATTTTGAGCTTTTGCCAAATTACTTTTTCAGGAGAGCATTATTTTGCTTAAACTTGTAAAACATGAAGTTCATTTGAAGGAGAAAAAAAATTCCTCACACCTAAAGAGCCTAAAAGCCTCAAATATTGCTCTTAAATTATCCAATGTCCCAAGCAATGCAGCTAGAGAAGTCAGTCCTGCTATCCAGTGAGCATAATAATTTCATCTATTTGCAGTCTTAAACTTGATGCATACTAAAAAAACTACTGAGAAAAAAAAATATTTCAAGTATTTGAACTGGGAAGTTACATTTTTCCCCAAACATACCATCACGTCATATCAGTCTAGCATCAAACCGAACGAGAACAATTTTCACAACGTTCTGGATTTGCATGCATTTCAGAGAAGAGGAGCAGAGATACTAGCATAACATAACTGAAAATAAAGTGCTGTTAATATCTCTGTGCTACGCAGTCAACAATCCTAGCAATAGGATTATTTTGGAAGGTTATTAAAAAATGTTCAGCAAGCTACCTGGATCAGTGGCAGATATTATCGCTCCAAAGAGGAGGCAGTCTGTATAATAGAATTTATCAGAGAGCTGACCCACCAACTTCATTAGTTTCACAACCCCATACATGAGATTCCTGAAGAGAAAGAGAATAAAGCAGTCCAGGTCAAACAAGTTGGTGCACTTCCGACAGGCAAAGGAAAAGCACAAGCAACAATATTTCAGGCAGGCTTGGTTACACTACAGCTCTGTGGGACGCTGCCACAGTTTAACACTAAGCTCTCAAAATTAATTTTCCTCTTTTCCATATGAACCAAGTCAAGTGATACACAATCCGCAATATATCATTTAAAAACCAGTAAGCAAAGCACGAAATCTCTTCACACAACTAGTGCACAGAATCTAGAGGTTTTTTCCTCTTTCCACCAAAGGGAACATTTCCCTGCTCAAAATCCCCCTCAATATTGTTTCTCCCAACACAGTACGTAGACCAAAAGCTCTGAGCTAAGAATAGCCTCCAAAGTATTTCTCTTGAGTGAAATTATTTGAGAGACAAACCAAGGTCACCTATGCAATTCAGGATTTTTATATTTCAGAATATCCATACAACAGACATAGCAATGTTAGCAGCATAGGAGACTGTATGCAAGTAAACCAACATGACTAGCTATCTCAAACTCAATGCGAGTGTACATATACAGATATATACACATATGCAGAGAGAGAGAGGGAGAGCACATGCACACATGTGGGCACCAAAAGGGACATCTCAAAGGTTGATAGCTAAAATTCTGTTACAAGTATTGTCCACAGTTGACATTACAGTCAATTCCAGTAAGAGCCTAACAAGGTTTTGTTTTGGACTGGACCATTACATCAAAACCTCAACCCTGCTCTTTAGTACTGTGGACTTGTCAACTTGACAATATCATTTCAAGGGACAGTATTATTTAGAACTGGGATAAGTCTCAGCCAAAGTCATATTTGCATTTTGTCTGGAGGATACACAAATACAATCCTCAAACAAATTACAAAACTGAGGCAATCTAGAAGGCTCAACATACATTTTTATTAACTTAAACTTTAGTATATAGAAAGGAACTCATACTAGAGGGTTCACTTACCCAATAATAAAACAAGAGACTGCTGTTCCTAAAAAGGCATAAGCCAAAATGGACCCCAAATTCCTGAAAAAGTGTCTCTGCATCAGAAAAAGAGGATTGTATCATTATTTAAAACAAGTTGTATCACCTGTTCAAAAATATACAGCACAATACTACACTTGCATTAATATGCAGAAACACCTCTCCATTTCAGATACATGCTTCTATTACTCCAATGTAAATTCTGTCCAGCTTCAATAAATTGAATAAACCAAATCTGAACCATGTATTAAATCCTACATGGAGCTTATTGACAGGAAGATTTCCACACAGATGTTTTCCTAAGAGATGTAAGAGTTAGCTGCAAAACTGAAAAGCAGCACCAATTCATGGTATCTTCAAGCGAGAGTAGAATCCAGGCCCTTCTGCCATTCAGTGTCTTGTACATCCCCACTGAGATTCAGGTTTGGGTCCACCTCTCAGCATAATTTACTGCATTTTGGATACTTGAAAAGGAGCAAAACAATTAATAGCAGGACATCATCTACTTTAGATGAAATTGACATTAGCATCTGGCAACTTTCACAGAAAAACAATCAACAAGATCAAAGTTTAATGTGTTTATAGTTGTGGTGGGTTAGTATTGTATTTTCTCTTAAAACAAGATGACCTAGCCATCTACAGAAGAAATGAGATTTTTCTTACTGCTATAAAAAAATATATGCTTGAAATGGAGACTGTACTCCTGAACAAATCAGCAGTCTCATGCCAAAAAAAAAGAAGGTTATTCTCCTCAGAAAATTATTACACTTACTTTCTTCAGGCTATAACCAGCATGAAAAATAATAGGAGGCAACAGAATGTTGAAAAAGACTTCTGGGTCAAATGTCACCTAAAAAATAAAATATGAAACTTCAGTTAGAAACAGACATACACAAATTGTCAGGTTTTTTCTTCTTTCATTTTCTGACAACTACTATTGTTGGTTGTTGAAATAGCAAACAGCTGGCTAAGTTGACCCTCCAAAATACTGGTCAGCTCTATACATACGGAGCAGCAAAAAGCAGCACCTCTTCCTGCTAAAGAGCATCTAGAAAAATAGACATTACATCCGTCACCAATTATAGTCTTGCAGCAGCCCCAAATACAGTCCCCTTTTTAAATTAAAAAATTCTAATAGAAATTATGCTGGAGAAATATATCTTATTATGGTAAATTATATTATATATTTGCAGATTTTTTTTTCCCAAGTCAGACATAACACTGGTTTTCAGGAATGGGGATCATCCATCACTTCCACATGTTTCAGTGGAAGTTCCAGATATCCATAAAAGACTACACTAGGGTAAGGAACAAACCCCAACATTTAAAATCCAAACACAAGACCTGCACACATGTGAGACTAATTAGGCTCTCTTCACCCCCTGTCTAAGCACAGGGTAGAAGACAAACACAAGCATGTGCTCCCAGAACAGGATGCACTTCTGCTAACTTTAGATATCTATAGCAGACAGGTACATATAAACAGCCACTTAAACTCTCTTCACAGTCAGCAGAAAGAAGTATTCTTAGGTTACAAACCTTAAAGTCTCAATCCGATACTTCAAAGTCTAGCTCTGATACACACAAAAGGTGGTTAATTCTTGACACTGAATATAATAAGAAGCCAAATAGCCATCTGAGTAGCAGCTAATAGACAAATTTTGCTTCCAATACCAGACTATCTCTTTTGGTGGATTATAGGGAGGTAAGCAATAACTATTTCCTGACGATAAACAGATTAAAAAACCCTAGGAAAACAAAGACACTAAGAAATAATAAGTTTTCCCTAAGAAAATAACATTTTCCTTATACTGTATTATACAAGGCAGTGTCAAGCTTTTTTTGTTCAGCTGTGTTTGTGCATTCTACAGATGTTAGAAACATACATTAAGTCTTCAAACAGCAATCAAGGGCTTTGGGAAAGCACTACATACATGCAACAGAGCACAGTTTCACCGGCAGCAATATAATACAGAAGGTGCTTTTGAATTAAGCATTGAAGTGCCACTACTATCAGGAATACAGACACTTGATACTCCCCAACATTCAAATGGGATGGTGTGGGGAGGAGGAAGGGAAACACAGATAAAAGAGAAACACTCAGCCAAGCACAATAAACGATCTACCCTCACCTTTCGCAACATGTCATTTTGCTCCACGTTGTGGATCTTCCCAGGGCTTATTTCCCCTTTGAGAGTATACTCAAAGAACTTCCCGCTGACGTTGACCAGCAGGGTTGTAAACGGCCTGTCCTCCTGCGAGCAGCTGAACGGCTTGTCATGGCCACTGGTAGAGGGAGTCCCATATCTCAAGATCACCCCAACTATGAGTCCTGGAAGAGAGTTAAAAATCCATGAGGCTGATTTGTTACTCCTGTACCGAACTTCCTTTGAATAACATCCAAGGTATAATGCATGAGCCTTACAACCAAATGTGCGTTATAAATATTTTGCAGTGAATCATTACTATCAGTCTCCTGCAGAGGAAGAGAGGCCCTGAGCAAATGAAAACTACTGATGAATTTGTAAAATCTGGTATCTGCCTAAAGTGACAAACAAAATACCCCATTTCGTGTCTTATCTTCATCACCTTTGTTCACACCTTTAATGCGTAAACCCCGAGTTGCACCAGAGGCTAAACACCAGGACACAAAGACATTTTACCTGCCTAAGGACAGAACTGAGTTGGTACACCATTGCTGGCAAATAATAACTGCTGAAAACCTGTGACTATAGCAGAGCTGAAGCAGTGGTGGTTGCCGTAATATTTTATGTCTGCACCAAGGATACAACTTTTTTGCCTGGCAGTTCTTGGCAAGCAAACAATGCTTGTTGCACGATCTCCTGCATACTCTGCAAACTTTGCAACTAAAATTTGGATGACATACACAGAAGCCAGGTTCGTGTCTTTTGCAAGCATTTTCCACATTTCACAAAAAAAAAATCAAGTAAGGAAAAGTATAAGCAATCATTAAGAGACCTGAGATTCAGGAATACAGGAACTACTCAGCCAGCCTAGATAAAATCCAACCAGAAAACACTATCAATAAGGGATGCAAACACAATGACAAAAAATAACGTGTAACCTAATGGAAGGGCCATGCCAGGGGGCTGAAGAAGCACAAGGTTTTAAGTGAGCACCATTCCTTTTACAATCTACTAAGAAAATAAAAGACTCTGGTTCTGCAGAGAGAATGTATAAGAACAGACAAAGTAGTTTCGGTCTGGTAAGTAAACAAATTGATACCCATTTACTAAAGGCTCCCCTGTTGCTTTAGGATGATCTGCAATTTAATCCTTGTTCCAGACAAATGCAAGATGAAGATGGATGTTTGATCCTTTCGTTGACACATCAGTAGTTAATGTTGGTTTTGCTCCCTGTTGGTCTCACTCTGCATCCATAGATCTGTTTCCCTAGGTGGTAAATTAAGTTGATGGGTAAGAACCAGAGAATAAATGAAGTATAACAAAGAAAAAAAATCCTACCAAACACCACAAAAATCTGCAAACAGACTTATCTTTGTGGCTTAGTGTAAACAGTAACCAAAACTTACCCCAAAAAAGCTAACAAAAAGAACACACCTCATTCTCTTCAAGTTCAGAGTGGAAAAATTGTTTTAATGCAAGAGAAGGTACAGCAGGTAGTAGATGTGACACTAGTGGGCAGCTCACTTCCAGCCCTCTTTCTCTACAATCAAGAGAACATAGCAGCAACAAGGTCGTTAAAAAGTAACTGGAAGATTAAGATGTGTTTTATTTAGAAAAGAGAAGTACACACTCAAAGAGAACACAGCAGAACAAGTTCCCTCAGCAAGACAAATCTACTTACTGAAACTTCAAATGGTGACAATTTAAACACAGAGGTTTATACAAGCATGTTCCTAACAACCCTGGAGCATTTTACAGCTATGCATGATGGCTGCAGAAGAAACACAGCTCTGCACAAAGTGCCAGGTTAGGGCCAGTCACCTCCAAACCTCTTGCACTACCCGTTATGGCTAGTGACACCTTCACCAACCCAGTCAGGCAAGCAGCCAAAGCTTGCTGCTGCTCTGACCCCCCCTCACACCTAGGAAGAGCTAAGCTCACAGAAGTCATCAGGCAGACTGTCTGTGTTAAAAACTGATCTAAACAGCATCAGCCAGAAATCCTGTAGTAAATCAGAAGCCAGGATGAAAACTGTACAGATAAGCTTATGCATAGCAGCGGCACAAAGCCAAATCTATACTGCCACTAAACTAAGAAGAGAGAGGGGAACACTGATAGACGTAATAGCTTCTTAGGCTCAGAGAACGTCCTTCAGTGAATTCATTGCCAAAGCAGATGGGAAACCCCCAGTGTTTGTGCATTAGCAAGACGCACTGGAGAGCAGGATGTGATTGCATTAGACAGCTGAATAATCTACTCATACATTTTCCTCCCATAATAAAATATACCAGTTATTTTAAAACAAATTTTGAAGATATGCCAATTATATCCATAATTGATACCCAGTGTTTGAAGTGAAACGTCCTTTAACCCTCAGTATCCCATGGCCCAGCTAACACAGCTTACAGGGAAGTAGTATCCTGTTTTCAGACACCTTCTACCAATAAAATACCAAACTGGACAATCTTTGCACCGAGCACCACACTGTTTAGGAACATCTGATCCCTGCTGCCAGGCTGCTGCCTCACAGCAGGATGCAGCTGGGACCAGGGTGGCTGGTGTCAAGGCAGGAGGGCAGCAGAAGCAGCGGCAGCTGGTCAAGGCAAGGTGAAGTCAATTGGCTAAAGCTACATGGGGCTCAGTCATGAAAGGAAATAGGTATGAATATAGAAGGGGCCAAGGAAGCCATGCAAATACCATGGACAGATTCATTAGCAAAAACTACTAGGCACTTGGTAGTTCAGAAGAAGAGTTAAGAGAGGGGAAGTTCCCCAGTCTTACAAAGGTACAGGCATACTGCTGTATTTATCACACAGTCCCAAAATAACAGGCTTTGAACATTAAAGTGAAATGTGTCAGCTCAACATGTTTGACAGATGTGAGCTGCAGAAAGCCTGAAGTCATTAATGTTTTTCCAGAAAAATTTGGTCTTTATGGAAAAATGCACAGAAGTACTTTAAGCTTTCCAATGAACATCAAGTCTCTTACACACTAAAAATTTACTGGACTTGTCAGATAATGTCTACATTCTGTATCACTTGATAAAGCAACATTAACAAAGCTTATATATTTAGTTAGCCCTCGAGGTCCCAAAAAACTAAAAGCCTAAGCACTTTTCAGGTAGACCGCACAGACTGATTTACAGCTTTAGAAAGGATGCCCTTCTAAGCTGCCTGCCACTAGGTGTTATATGGAAAGTCAGGGCATTCTTCATAAATCCTCTCTGGATACTTGATTTCAACCATTTCTGGAACGTCAGAGTTGCAGCTTCAGAACAAAACAGAAAAGAAAGAGAGACCTGGAATTGCTCAACGGACAAACCTAGGGGGATACTCTAGACTTACTTCTAGTCTGTTAACACAGGCATAAAATCAGTATTGTGCTGTCACTTATTTGGAAGCAAGGGGAGGGATGGACACGGGAGGCTAGGAACAGATTCAGAGGAATCATCAGAGTCTTCATATTACTTCTGCACCACAAGGTCTCACTGGTGAAGAGTTTATGGAGAACCTGGATCAACAGAACAAATATTTACCTGACTGTTTAAGAACATTTTACCTCTTCAAAAAAGAAACCTCAAGGGCCACTAATCCATCACTGCCTTTACTGCAAGACTGTCACAAGAGAAAAAAAAAAAGCTAGAAATGAACTACAAATACTTCGAAATTTGAGAAGAGCCTTACTTTCAAAGTTTGGGTTTGTGGTAACTGTTGCAAGGGCAAGTTTACATCACTGCACAAAGACTCTCAGGAAGGATAATGTCAAAAATTAATACTTAATGCCCTGTATGCATGACTTGCATTCTCACTTTTAACAGACAAAGCATTTATGCTAGTATCTTGTATGTACAACGCTGATCACGCAGTTGGTACATAAAGAACATCTTGCTGGAAATTAAACATTAAAAAGCTGGGAATATTTTTTCCCTTTTAAAACAAACCATTACTGTTAATAAAAAACATTAGACTTTAGACATAATCAACAACAATCTACATAATACACCATTTAAAAGGGCATATTTACTTTTGGTTTTGTTTGAACACAGAAGTCACCAAAGTGAGAATATGAATTCAGATAGGCACACACAACCACGAGTGCCTGTCCCTATCAGAGTGGAGCTCTGTGGGGTTTCCAGCCCAGTTCTCTGCTGAAGAAGTAGCCCTGAGGTTTCAGAGAGCTAAAAAAGAACCAGAGATATTCACACCCCACAACAATCAGTGGATTCCAGCTGTGCATCAGTGGACTGGATCAACTGGTGAACTCAAACCTGTTTAGATAAGGTTTCTTTCATACACTCCTGGTGAAGAACCAGGCACCTAATAGGGAGGGTCCTTCCCTATGCAGTGCAGTTTGTATTAACCATGTTTCAGCCTGAAGGGTACCCAGCAAAGATCTTACTGCTGCTTGCAGCTATCTATTGGGAAGACAGAAAAGAGAAGGACAGACTCTTCTGAACAGTGCATGGTAATTAAGACTAAAGGCAACAAACTTGTTGCAATGCAGGGGAAAAAAATAGGTAAGGTTTGGTTTTGTTTTTTAAACAATGAAGTGGGTAAGCACCAGAAGAGGTTGTCCATGAAGGTGTGATGGGTTAGCCCTTGGCTG
>NW_010143032.1:0-270 GCF_000699245.1 Pterocles gutturalis
TGGTGGCAGGACCTAGCGCAGGTCGGTCCCATCGGCACGCCAGGACAGGGCTCGGTGCAGAGCAGCTCCGTGTCCGGGGCACCGGTGACGCAACCATTAAAGGACTTGCAAAAGGCAGGTTTGCTGGGCTGGAATTCCTGCGTGTTTGTGGTCCCCTCCCCTGGTCCCCACCTCCGGGACACGCCAGAAATCTCAGCCACCCGAGCGGCTCAGCCCCACGCCACGTTCCCCCTGCGCCCCCTCCCCACCCAGCCTTTCCCAGCCCGTGTC
>NW_010143033.1:0-227 GCF_000699245.1 Pterocles gutturalis
GCTGAACAGTTCATTTTTCTTGCTCCAGTCCATCTGGGGTGCCCGCTTGCTGGTACGCTTCTGGTGCGCCCGCTCCTTGGCCACCGCCAGTGGGATGTCGAGGTCCAGGAGGGAGCCGGATGCCGAGTGGCGTTTGTCACCCTCCTGTGCGTCAGGCTGGGGGGCGAGAGGCTGCGTCAGCCCTGCCAAAACCCCCACGACAAGCCCGGGGTGGGGGGTACGCCCCG
>NW_010143033.1:347-632 GCF_000699245.1 Pterocles gutturalis
ACCGCAGCTCCCCGCTGTTTTCCTGGGGGGAAGAAGCAGGGAGCAAGCGTGAGCAGGGGGGCTCCAGCCCTGGGGTTTGGGAACCACCCAGGGGGCTGTGGGAAGGGGAGCTGCGAGTCCCGTCCCGGGGGATGCGAAATCCGTCCTCCCTGCACGTAATCCCCTGCGAGCTCCAGGCTCATAAATACCTCCACGGCTGCCCAAGTGGGGCGGGGAAGGATTAAACCCGGCCTGACTGCCCCGGCTTTAGCAGGAAGAGGAGGAGGAGGGGGGCTGCAAGGCTGG
>NW_010143033.1:759-1368 GCF_000699245.1 Pterocles gutturalis
CTTCTCCCCTGTGACAGCCTAGGAGCATCACAGTCCTTGGTGGCACCACCCACCCCTGGGCAGAGGGGACACCTAAACGGGCAGGGTCCCTGGCCAGAGACCGGCGTAGGTGGATTAAAAGCAAGATGAGGCTTCTCTTACCTTCCCTAGATCGCCGTTGGCAACTGGTTCCGGCAAGGGACCTGCAGGGCAAGGACACAGCCGCTGGTGAGGATGCATCTGCTGTGTCCCCTCGCTGACGGGCACAGCAGCACCCAAAGGCTGCATGCCGCCAGCGGCCACCCAATGCTGCCGAGCGTCCGGCTGGGCACCAGATTTTTTACCCCACCCATCACAGCCAGCCCTGCAGCACCGAGGGATGATGCCAGGCACATCCCCATGATGACAGCCACGACGTGGGGCCCAGGAAGACACCCCCCTGCCATCCTCCCAGGGATGTGACAGCAGGGAGGGGGCCACGGCTGAGCCAAGGCTGCGGGGAGAGCAAAGGGCAGCTGCTGCCAGAGCCATAAACCCTGACAAAGTGCAACCGGGGCCATAAACTCGCCTCTCCACAGAGCCCCCGCCAGCCCCTCCGCCCCCGCACGGGCTCCTGGCCAGGCAGGGAGA
>NW_010143033.1:1432-1738 GCF_000699245.1 Pterocles gutturalis
GGGCTCTCCTAGTACCCCCCAGGTTTGGGGACAAGGTGACGTGGAGACAGCAGAGGTGGCACAACCCCCTGTCCCCGCAGCACAGCCCCCAGCCCACCTGCCAGGTGCTCCTCCGAGGGCACCACCTTGCACTTCTTGAAGAACTCATCTGTCAGGACGTCCACCACCAGCAGCCGGGTCTCATCACCGCCCGCCTTGATGGCCGCCACCACCTCGGCGTGCTGCTTGCCCTCCACACACACCCCGTTCACCTGTGGGCACGGCGCCACGTCATCATCGCGGGGCCAGGGGACAGCTGTCCCCCAG
>NW_010143033.1:1934-2253 GCF_000699245.1 Pterocles gutturalis
TGGCAGGGCACGGACCTGGGGCTGGGCAGCACGGGCCAGGCACAAAGCCCTCATGCTGTGGGACGGGGACCGGAGACCCCAAAACTCCACCCCAAAACAGGCGGCAGCCCCACGCCCTGGTGAGCAGTGGGGTTGGTGCTCGGCCGGTCCTTGCCCTTGTGGGTCACCGTCCTGCTTGGCACAAACCCCGTCCTCACCCCGGTCACAGCCAGCAGCAGGGCTTGGGGCCATGGTGCACCTTGTCCTCAGCCTGCCCCACCCCAGGGACAGCTCGGGGACACACCTGCTGCAGGCAGGGGACAGCACTACTGCTGCTTCA
>NW_010143033.1:2920-3277 GCF_000699245.1 Pterocles gutturalis
GGCTGCTGGAAGCATCCCACCCCACCCAGGAAGCCTTTGCTACTGGGAACATCCCAGCCACCAGTGCAGACCCTCTCCAACACCCCTCTCAAGCTGCAGCCCCCTCCCCAGCAAACCCAGCCATACACCAGCGGGACCCACCCCCCCAATGCAAAGGGGCACACGGGGCGTGGGCACGCAGCTGGGATCCCGACGGAGCAGCCCCGACGCTGAAGCACAACCCAATGCCCTGGCTTGACCCTCCATGATTGCAAAACAGAGAAACCAGTTCGATGGGGGCAGCGTGACATTCACCTCTCCAGGAGGCAACACCCACCTCAGCTGCACCCGGTTTCACCCTGACCCACGGATCCGCCA
>NW_010143033.1:3412-4406 GCF_000699245.1 Pterocles gutturalis
GCTGCTCACTCCACAGGGAGCAGGATGCCTGGGAAGCAGCAGAGGAGCCAGGCGACACGGAACCACCGCCTGCATGCAGCGTGGGCAGAACCGCCCCAACCCCAGCACCCAAATATCCCTTCACATATTTATAGAGAGATAAAATGGTTCCATCCTGCCTTGACCACCAGCTCTGGGGCTTTGGCAGGGCTCTCCCAGCAGCCAAACCACACCCGAGCTCCGGAAATATTCCCCCCCAGAAGGTTTAATTTTTTTTTTTTTTTCTGTTTGTTCTCCTTTGGTACCCACAGCATCACTGGGGACACAAACTGCAGGAATTTCCCCTCTCATACCCACTCTGTGCTGCTCTTTATCCCCTGTACAGCGACCTCGCTTCTTGCTATGAAATCCCCTTTGCACCCTGCGGGCTCCCGGGGGTGCTGGCACCCCATATCTGGCACCCCTGCAGTGGCACAGGGTCCGGCATGGGCTGAGGTGACGCATTTGCAATCACTAAGCCCAACACCGCGATAAAACCCCGTCCTCTTGCTCAACGCCTTCCTGCAGAGTCAAGGCCGGCTGCCGCCCCAGGGAGGGAGGGAGGCACCCGAAAGCACCCGACATGCCAGGGAGCGAAGGTGCTCCTGCGACGTCACAGCGCTGGCTGTCACGCAGGACCCGCCTGGCTGGGCAATGGCCAGGTGACAGCCCGGCAGCACCCCAAAGGGGCTGGGTGTCCCCTCCTCAGACCGGCTGGGTGGATGCTGTGACACCCAGACTTTGCTCCGGCCACCCCTCGGTCCCCGTGCTGGGGGGCTCGGCTGCAGGCTCTGTGCCAGGATGCTCACGGGGTGCTTGGGGTGCTGCAGCTGCACCCTCCACCCAGGCGGTCATCCCTAGCGAGGGTGGGTACAGGGAAGACCCAAAACAAGGACAAAAATCTGGTGGCCCCCGGAGGAAGGCAGCACGTCACCAGGTCCCCTGGCTCAGCCCCAGGGAGGGGGTTCGGGCTCTG
>NW_010143033.1:4919-6694 GCF_000699245.1 Pterocles gutturalis
CCCCAGGGCGAGCACCCCGCCATAGGGCATCCCTCCAGCCCCAAAGCCCCCTGCCAAAGGGACCCCAGATGAGAGGGTTTGGGGTTGACCCCTGAGATGTGGGGAAGCCCCACGGCTGCGGGGCCGGGAGCTGGACAGCAGGAGAGCGGAAATGCCCCTGATTTCTATAAGCTTTTCCGCCCTCTCCTCCAATGCCCACGCTGGGGCACGGATTAGCCGGCAGAGCCTCGTTAGGAGCAATTACAGCCTCCGGCGGGGAGGGCAGCAGGAGAAGCCAGACTTAGCCCCCAGCATGTCCCATGCCACCCCCCTCCCCAGCCCCCCGGGGTGGCAGAGGGATGTCACCTGCCCGCAGGGACACCTGCTTGGGATGGGGGAGCTCAATAGTGTCACACCAACTCCTGCCCTGGAACGGGGCTTGAGGCATCTCCAGACCCTTCTCCCTCCAGGAACATCCCAGACCATCCCTCCCCAGCACCTCTGGACGCCTTGCAGAACCAGTCACCCCAAGGACGTGGGTACCCCAACTTCAGGGCGTGCCAGGACCCGCTCCCCAGCTCCCAGCCCCCCAACAGAAATTCCAGGGCAGCTTTTGAAGCCCCAAAAGTCCCAGGAAACTCCCCACAGCCCTACAAGCAGCAACAAGCCCGTCAGCCGCAGCGTTCCCAGTTACTCAAAGAGAAACACAACAGCTCTGAGGATTCCCGGGCCAGCAAATTCACACGGGTCCTGAAATCTGGCGCACGCATTTGGGCTTCATACAAAGGGGATGCAAAGCAGCCTCCTCACAGCATCCCTGTCACGTCCTGTTGGACTGGAGCTGCTTTTCATGCAGCTGCCTCAAGAGGAAATTTAATTCATTTCCTAATTAGACACCAGCTATCCCCAGTGCAATGCTCCCAAATGGGGTGGGGAAGGAATCTGCTCCCTGTTATACCCCAAAACCCAGCCCTGGGAGACTCACCCCTGGTTTACAAGGAGGGATGAGCTTTGCTGGCAGGGAGGGCTCTAATTTAGCACTAAATTTGCAAAAGGGAAGCCCTGGGGGCTGGTAGCAAAAGCCTTGCCCTGGCCAAAGCCGCCCCAGCCCGTGCCAGGGCGCTGCGCTGGCAGCTGCTGGTGCTGCTCCATCACGGAGCCGTTTGCATGAAACTTTCTCAAGACACTCCCCAGCAGCTGAAGCCTCCGGAAACACAAGTGGGGGGAGGACGAGCTGTCAGGGCTCCCAGCCGAGCACTGGGGACAGTCCCCATGGTGCAGGGCTCCCGGAAACAGGGGTGGCCCCCATGTTCAACCATCCAGCACCGGGGGTGTAAAACCGTCATCTCGCCGGCTCAGCGCTGCAGAAGGGGTGCACAGATCTGCTCCCCACAGGCTCTGGGGAAGCTCAAAACCCCAGGATTTGCACACCCGGGGTTCTATAGAAAGGAGAAGGGAGCCCAGGGCAACCTCCCCAAAATCTCCTCAGACCATGCCCAGCACTGGGAGCTATGGGGATGTGCCAGCCCCCAGCACAGGGGGGTCCTGAGCGTGCAGGACCCAGCAGGGTTTGGATCCTGCCCCACGGAGGGAGATGTTACACCCTCACTCGGCCCCAAGCAGGTTGCGAGTGCTGCCGGCTCTCCCTGCAGTGTCTCCAGCTCATTAAGCAAATAAAGGCGAGTCCAGCCCAATAAAGCAAACAGGACTCTGACACATGCAAACCTCCCGCTCCGCACAGCGATCCGGGGGAATCCCACCACCCTGGGGCTGGGACAGGGCTGTCGAGGGCTGCC
>NW_010143034.1:0-6561 GCF_000699245.1 Pterocles gutturalis
GGCGTCCTCTCCCCCCCCTCGCCCCCCGGATCCCTCGTGGGCAATGCCATCGCTCGGAGCAGACACCAGCTCCTACAGGGAGCTCTACACTCACCCAACCACAGGGGCATCCCGCTTGGGTTTTAATACTCCCCTGCTGAGGACAGAATAGATTGAAGGTCGCACCCGTGCTCCTCTTGGGAATTGCTAGCTGGAAGCTGGGGTTATTCCCCCTCTTGCTGAGGCAACAACGGCCACTACGATGCTGGAACTAGGCTCTACTGCCAGGGCACGCATGCCAGAGATCCTCAGGGCCTTGGCTGAATCTCTAACCTTGGAACAGGATGGCATGCAGGCTCCAAGCCATCCAAGGCTCCTTGCAAACTGCCCAGCCAGCCCCATATGCCAGGACAGAAATGAGCATGCAGGGGTTTGAATCACACTTTTTTTCATCACAAACAGCTCAGTTGTCCTAAAGCGAGGAAAAATCTCAAGCCACCAGCTTCCCCTTCCCCGTGGACTTCTCTGTGCGTGGGATCCCCAAAGATGCATGCACAGATCCCAGCACACGGTGCTGCACCAGTTTGTCTCCCTGCTCGTGCTCACATACCTGCGCGTGTACACACAGGCTCGTAACACCACGGACTGACACGCATGCAGTCAGGCACCCACATGCCCACACAGCCCGTACGTTGCTCCTTCTCCCGTGCACACACACACTCATGCACAACCACCTTTCTACATGCACTGTGTCCCCACACTCCTCCTGTGCAGCCCACAGGCTCGGCCCATGCAGACAGACAAAGGCAGGAGCAGACCCAGGTCCCTGCAGTCACACGGCGACATTCCCACCCATGCACCGGCGCAGGCTGACAGCCAGGACCACGGATCTCCAAATGCTCACATGCAGGAACAGGACACGTGCCCACGTTTGCTTTGCACACATGCTCACGTTCGCTTTGCACACATGCTCAGATGCTCTGTCACAACCATGCACCCAGCACGTGCACAATTACACACCCGTGCAGCAGCTCCCACGCCTGTGCATGCACGCTCCTACGGACGTGCAGCCGGGGAACCCACGCACTCGCTCACGCAGGCGTGCTCACACGCTCTTACATTTCACCGTGATCTGAGCAACGGCTTCTATGACTCCCAGACTGGACATGGCCACACACGTGTAGTTGGCTGAGTCCTTGACATCCGTGAGCTCCAAGACATTACGGCCCACGGGCATGTCATCTTCGGGCGTCAGGTCCTCTGCTCCCTGCATCCACTTGACGTACGGCATGGGCGAACCCACGGCCACGCAGGTGATGTTGACATTGCCACCGGGCATGATTTCATGGCTGACGGGTAAGATGGAGAAGCGAGGGGCCACACGGCGAACTGTGGATGAGACACACAGAGGTAACAAAAAAAACCAAAAGAAAACAAAAGAAAAAAAACAAAATAAAAGTAAAGAAAAAGGAAAAGAAGGGAGAAAAAGAAAACAGAGCAAAAGATAATTTAAATACAGATGGGGTTCGTCATCATTTGTTTTCTTCCTTCATTAAAAACGAAACAAAAAACAAATAAATTAAAAAATCGAAAACTGAAAACCAAAAAAATTAAACTTCAAATAAATTTTTACTTCACAAACAATATATAGAATATAGACATAAAAGCGATATTTCATAGCAACAGGGTTCCATTGATCAAGATTAGACCCATCACAGCACAGATAAATACACAAAAATTTATTAGCAATTTCTCATCTTTACTGGCAAGAGCTGGCATGGTGAGCGTCAAAAAAAATCTCCTCCACAGCCGCTGGGGCCCCCAGCTCCCCGCTCCGCGCCCCGAGAAACCAGCTCCTCCCTTTTCCCAGCGGAGTCCGGCTCCCGTATCACCTTCTCCCGCGGCGAAACACAACAGCCTCCCCACCACCACGGGCTGGAATGGTCCAGGTGCCTCCTCCGGCTCCGGAGAGGGATGCTCAGAGCTGGGGTGGTGGCCAGGAGAAGGCTGGGATGGAGATGGAAACTTCTCCAGATTTTGCCTTGTTGGAAAGGCCTAAATCTTGTTGTGACCCAGAGAATCCAACAAAGAGAGAAGTATCACATCCCCAAATGCCAGACGTACACCGCTTGAAAAGTAAAGAGGCAAAAAGATAAAAAAAAAAAAAGGGAGGAGAGGGAGTCCCCGGAGCGGGACAGAATTTAGCTAGTGTCTGCGTGTGAGAAGCGTCCAGGGAGAGGCCAGTCCCCCTGGAGCGAGAAGGAGTGTGGAAAAGATGAGAAACTCTAATGAAATTTTTGTGGTTTTCGGGTATAGAAACCCTAACGAAGCCTCTTTAAGATCTGACACGGTTCCATCGATAGATGCAGCTCTCAGAGTCACAAACATCATGCAAAATAGGTAAAAAAGAGAGAGAGAGAGAAAAAAAGATAGAAAGAGAGGAAAATGCAGAGAAATATAATTTCTGGGCGGCTAGCAAATGCCCACATGGATACTGAATAGAAAGAGAGCGACAGAGAAAGAAAGGAAGACAAGGAGAAGGAGAACAAGGAGGGGAAGGGAGAAAGAAGAGAGAGAAAGAGAGGGAGGGGAGGGGGAAACCCACTTTAATGCTGCATACTTTTTCTAGCTGATGTGACCCAATGTGGTGGCTCACATTGTCACATCTCAGCCCTGGCGGAATAATAAATAGAATAGAATTAATAAGAAAAACAAGGTAATGAAACTGGAACGTTGAGAAAACAGTGACATGTTCTGTGCATCTCCTTAGCAGAGAGGTGGATGCAGCTTCCAGACCTTCCACGGTAAGAACATGGACACAAAGGGGAGGGGGCGGTTTCCTTGGCTCCATTTTCTGAACTAAGGGGGCTGGCTGGCCGAGGTGGGGGCTAAAAGCAGGAGAAGGGAGAAAGAAGAAATCTAAGTGGGGAGGGAGCTGAGGGCAGTGTCCCACCCGCAAGCAAAGACAAAAGGATACAGACCCCGAGAAGTCGCAGGCACAGCAGCAGCCCAAGGAGAAAAGGAGTGAGGGGTTCCTCCAGCTCCAGAGACAGCCATGGTAGGGTAGGGTAGGGTAGGGCGAGGGGGCAGGAGACTTCGGAGTGTTGGGGGCCTGGAAAATATCTGTCCCTGCCGTCCTAGTCCCAGGTAATCCCTCTGAACAACCTCTGCAACATCGGTGGCAGTTGCACCCATGCACAAGCAATGCAAAGGACATCAGAGCTTGGGCTGCTGTCATTCTTTCCAAGTCCCAGTGCCTTCAGATGTCCCCTGGAACTGGTGTCTTGGGTTTTTCTAATATTTATCTTCTGCTCAACATTCGGGATCTTTGCAGATGGGAAGGGTGCTGCCGGGAGAGGTAGCGGCAGTTTTTTCCATCTACTGGGGCTTTGTCGAGCAAAAGCCAAACAGAGCCTCTGCCTCCTCCTGCGAGCTGGCAAGGAACCGTCCGCACAGGAGGGGGTGTTCCCATCCTGCTATCAGATCCTTCTCCGCAGTTACCAGTACTGAGAGGCAAGGAAGACAGGACTTCCAGATGTGCAGCAGTAGGAGCTCAGAGATGTCAGAGCAGGATTCCTGCATGCACGGATTTGCGCAGAGAACGGGTAGCGTGCCCTCGCCTCCGGTGTAGCTGGGGAAAGGACTGGCACGGGGAGGGAGAGGCTGCAAACTCACCTGGGCACTAACCCTAGGAGATGACTTTCTGCTTAGAGAAAGGGGTAAGGAGAGTGCCAGGGGATCTGCACAGCCTCAGGCACCAGCCCTGGCTCAGGGGAGCAGGCGACATGCTCCTTGCTCCCTCCTGTCACCCCGCTACGGAAGACTTTCAGCCCTAGATGTGAGGGTAGGTCCCTGTCGCCTGCTCCATCCTTCTTCCCGCTGTCTGCTTCGGGGGGTACCGCCTTTCAGAAAATGGAGCCAGGGGAAAACCACACAACCTGAGACAAGATGGAGAGGACTCGAAAAGAAACAAGTGGGGTCACCATGCAGACAGATCTGGGGTGGGGATGAGTCTTTCGAGGAGAGGCTGATATGTAACCTTCTGGAGAGGGGAGGCAAGGTGGGAAGAGGTGAGGAGAAATGGGGAGACATACGCCGGACAAGATCCGGGCAGCAAACAGCATCAACAGCAACAAACAACGGCAGGTGGGATGCAAACACTGAGTTGTCATGGAAACAGAACAAGACAATTAATTCAAACCGAGGCTAATCACAAAGAAATAAAACTGAACTAAGAGAGAAAGGAAAAAAAAAAAAAAAGGAAAGAAAGAAAGAAAGAAACAAGCCAGAATTCAATAACTGAAAAGCATCATTTGATGTATGGCGGAGTGCTGAGAATCGGAGTCTGAAGGGACCAGACTGCTGCCGCCTGTGGCTTTGGGCAGGGACGGGCAGAGACCCACTCACAAAACACAAGCTCGGGGCCACGGAGCCGGAGCCATGCCGAGCACGCTCACAAACCACCGCGAAGCGACTCTCCCCACCCTCCTCGCAGGGTTTAGCTCAGCTTCGTGGGGTCTCAGGGCAGCATCGCTTTGTGGCTGTTTTAACGGCTTTTGTCAACTAACTCACGGGGAGCAACCAGCACATCCAGCTGCCAGCCCACAACCCTGCGCGTTCTGCGAAAAGGGAGAATCGGGATCAGGGCTAGCAGCAGGCGAATTTGAGACCGAAACAGGCAGTAGCACTTCTGCATCCTGGTTTAAAAAAAGCTACACACTCCTGCGCGTGCACAAATACACAAACATCCACACACCAGTCTAGGAGGTGACAACAGCTCCAACATTAAACGTTGGAGACCTCAGAGAGCCCCTAGATACATCCCTGCTATGGCTCAGGGCTGCGACAGCCGCATTTACTGTAACGGGAAATACTCAGAGGGCTCATCTCTGGATAGCGGGAACCATCGTGCTGCTGTTTATTTTAATTGCTGTACCACTCTGACCTGGCTGTTGACACGAGATTTCTCAAGTTGAGATTCTCTGGGTCAGCGCTTAGGTCAGCGCCTAGGAGGGAGGAGAGCGGTGGTGGGAAGAAAGCTTGAAGTGCAGCTAGAGATTGATTCAAGAACAATTTCAGCTCTGGGTCCAGCTGGGTGTCACGCACAGCAGCTGAAAGGGTGAAATTTGACATGTAAAAAATGCGGTGAAGAGATTCCTTCCATTTCCCTACCCAACACACTCAAAGGAGCAAAAGGAAAAGAAGAGCTGCCCTCTCTGGAAAGGAAACGTTGGGATGGGGCAGTCAGGGCTCTCTTTATAGACACCTGTCTCATACTTGTACCAGTTTCTGGTTTCAAGAAGCACCCTCCCTGAGTTTCAGGGATGTTTGGTTTCCAGGACAGCTTTGTCAGCCCTGTTTTACGAAGCCAACCTCGCATGCGTACACATATGTGCATGCTCCATGTGCATGTGCAGCATCTCCCGACAGACACACACAGGCAGGCACACACAAACACACATTTTCCGTGGCCAAAAAAAAACTCTCAGGAGCTTTTTTCAAACAAGGATACAGCTTGTTACGGGTAGAACCAGATTTTAGAACTGGAGACGGACGTTTGTGATGCAAGTTAAGTTACTGCAATGCAGAGAAGCCAGAAAAGATTTTCTAAGTTAGTCATGAGCCTGTTGAATATTGTCTGTTGGGTAAGTATGTAACACAGGCAAATCCGCACCCCAAATTCTGCTTCACGTAACTTTCATTAGAAACTGAACAGATCCGTAACTTTTCCCACCCTGGTAAAGCCAATTGGTTTTGTTGCTGCTCACGGGTGCAGAGGTTTCACCCAGTTTGTGTTCTGTGAGTGGCATTTTCGGTGCGTTATTCTTTCCAACGAGAAGGTACCAATGAACATCGCTGAGGTTCCCCACCACCACCACTCGGTTAAAAAGAGAGCTGAGGTCCACAAGGTGAGAGATGGGTTCGACAGGGACAGATTTACAGACCTGATTGGAAGAGACACTGGGAGATCCAGGGTTGACTTTTGCAACACTAGAATCCATCCTTAAAATGGGATCCCAGGACGCTGCTAGTGAGAGAAATCTGAGGACCAACCAACCAGTTTGTGCTGATTTTAAGCCTTTTCCAGATTAGTTCAGGGAGAAAAACATTGGAGGAGGAGGGAGGTGGGGAAAGGAGAACGTACTGGACAAGAACCCGTCACTTCAAACCCCGATTCACATTAAACCAACTAAAAGATAAACATCTTTTATATCTTAACGAAGAAATTAATTGAAAAAGGAAACAAAAGAAAGTGAAGTGACTGGTTGAAAGCACCAAACAAAACCAAATGGTATTAAACATTTTGACACTCAGCAAGCTGCTGCTCCAAATGAGGTGAGAAGGCGGACATTATTGGCCATTTTGGTGAGACAGGAGTCATTCCGTCTTGCTCCAAAATGAGGAGGGGGTAGGGGAAAGGGTGCCAAAATAATGTGCAGCCTCTACGTTATTAGTGAAGCTTAGATTACACCTGTCCTCCCCTCCCAAAAGCTGGTGCATCCCTGCCCCTGTGCTGTCCGTGCAGCCGCCTCTGCCTTCTCCCTCTCCCATTCCAATTGCCAGTTCATTCCGCTGGGGCGA
>NW_010143034.1:6592-29903 GCF_000699245.1 Pterocles gutturalis
CGGGTTTGGATTTCCGACCTCCGTCCCTCCAGAGGACGAGATACTTCCTTCCTTACGCCCATCTCCTTCCTAATTTCCTTCATGGTAAATAAAAATGAATAAGTAAATAGGCAGATAAATAAAGAATGAGACCAAGGCTTGGATTTGGTCTGGAGGAAATCCATCACCTTTCCAATCATCGTTACTTTTCCACTTTAAAAAAAACACATTCATTGAGTGACAGGCTGGCTGAACATCTCTGGTTTTTGTAATTCTTTTTTTTTTGGTTATTGTTACTTTTTACAGGATTGAATGTAAAAAAAATCTGAACCCAATCTTTCAAGCAGCTCTGTAACATTACACATAGACTTTACTATTTTATTTTGGTTATTTTAATTTGACAAGGTGTAATCTAATTTTTTCCCCTAAAACAAAGAGAACAGCGATGCAAAAGGTGTAAGAGACACAGGCAGGCAGAGATTTCGAGATCAGTACAGCACAGTGTTCCTGCAAAGTGCCCTCTAGAGAGAGATATACATACATATACAGTTTTGATTTTTTTGTTTGGTTGGTTTTTTTGGGGGGGTGGCTTTTTGTATCCATTTCCATTGCCTGATACCCTTGAGAAATCCTTCTGCAGAAACACAGTGAAGATGTTCGTTTGCTTTGTTTGCTTTTGAACTAGAATTTCAGAGCTGAGGACACCCCAAACACGGACAGGGCGCTCCCCCACCCACGGAAGTGCTAATGTCACCCTTAAAAATTATCACAGAATTCTCCCTCCCCAAACTCCAGCGCCTGGAAAATGGCACGACAGGGGCAGCTGTACAAACTAGCGGTGCTTCTGCCTCCCTCCTTTTCCATTAAATTATCAACGCTAGTCTAAAAAGGTATTAACATTCCTACATTTTAAAATATCAATGATTATTTTGACCTTGCGGCTATTTGTTAAATCTGTAGCGCAACTGAAATTATTTCCTTCTAACCTCTAAATGGCATTGAAAGGGAAAAGCTTAGCAACCGCTCCACTCCTCCATTTGGGGACGGGCTGAGCAACCAGCAGCTCTGGTTTAATGGTCAAATTACGCGAGCCAAACTTAACCCAGGAGCAGGCTACAGACTAAATTATTTGTTAAATTAGTCACATTTTAATATATTTTGAAGCTTTATTTCCTGAGGTCCTAGCCACCCTATTTCTGTGTTTTCTACGGATTTTATTTTAATTGATTTTAACTAGTTTTGTGATTACATGTTTAGCCCTGCCTTGTTTTCATCTCTGCTCTCTGAATGACTTGAGGTTTTCCAGAGGGCTTTGAAAATAATATTTGCAATGTTCTCAGCAGGATCTGGACGGCAGAACCCGATTCTGGGTGACTAAGCGCTGTTCTCGACTCCGGCAGCAGCAGGGGCGAGGCCTGAGCGGGCAGAGCGAGTGCCCTGCGCTGATTTAAACGCCTGCGGAACCATTTCATTTTCATTTTCAGAGCAACGAGAAGCTGGAGCGGATGGGAAAAAGGATTATCCCTGCAGCACCACAGCTGCTGCCTTTTGTAACTCCCGATGGGGCACCACTGGGTGAAACAGGGGAAAAATTTTTAATTCTGGTCAATCCAACCATGGCAATTTGTCCTGTACCAACAGCAGCAGCTCTGCATAGCCGGAGGTTGCTAAAGCTCTCCCCTCGCAGCTCCACGGCGTGTTCTTCCCTTCCCTTTGTGAAACAGAAGCACGCAGAGACACTCGGTCCTTACACACAGCGCTCGGTCTCGAGCCAAGCAGCTGGCTATTTGGATCAAAACAGAGCAATGGAGGTGGAAGGCTGAAGCTTTCCAAATTAAGAGGAGAGCTACAAATTGCTCCGTTTCAAAGGGGTGGAAGAGCTGTGGCCGCAGAGAAGCAGCCAGATGCCCTCTCTGGGGCAAAGCCTGGCCCCTGGACTCACTGATGCTGGGTGAGAAATAGCATCGGGTGTGATTCAAGCTGGTTTACCCACCAGAGCGGGTAAGCACCTCAGTCCTTTCGGGCAAGATTCAAAGCCTCTTAAAAAGAGGCTCCGTTCCCCCTCCATCCTAGCTGAAAGGTGGCCACGCAGCTGTCCGCACGGGTGCTGTGCACAGACATTCGCTTTCTGATCGGCTACGAGAGCTGCCAGGCTCCCAAACCAGCCTCCCCGTGCTGAGCAAGGAGAGGCGTGATGCTCTCAAGCACCACCACCCCGACAGACAGCTCCTGACACGCAGGACTTTGAATCTGTCCTTTCCTGCAATCACTATGGGCCAAAGTTTGACAGTATTTGTGTCCCTGGGGATACAGAGGAGCATCCAAGGAGATTCTGGAAAGCCAGCTGAGGTGTACAGCTCCCACAAAAATCAGCATCCCCATCTTGAGGTGTGCTGACTTGCCCGGTAGAACCGTGTCTTTCTTTTCACTGGCCACAGGCGAAATCAGGACAAGTGGCTCAGACCAGAAAGTTTCATACACCCTCGGCTGGTGGCAGAATTCATCTCACCTACTTCTGATCTGCTTTTGTGGGTCTCCATAAAGATACTTCTGCATTTGACCTTGGAAATTCCCTGTTAGCAGCCTCTCTGGTATTTTGGACCATGGCATGATCCAACCTGTAATAATATACAAGGCAAACCCTTAACCAATAATTTCAAGACCATGCCCATAACCTCTAGCAAACCACGTGAGCTCTTTTAGCTCAGGTATCAAGTCTCTATTTCCTCGCCCAGTGTCATTCCAGCCTACCAGGACTACATCCAATTTACCTTCAGTTTATTGTTGCTGATATTATTAGTATTTTTATTGGCTCTTAAGGAAGAATTTAATCTTAAAACCTTCTCAGATCACATGAGATTCTAGCAGCAGCAGTGCAGTTTGGACATGTTAGAAATACTTTAGAAAAGAGAAAATAAATAAAAAACAATGGTGGATAAATCCCTTTTTAATTGCACCTAAATCCTGAAACTCAAACTCCTATTCATGAAGGAAAATCCTGTAATTAGTAGCGATTATCACCTTTTAGTCCTAGGCAGGAGGGAGGTGGGATGGGAACACCTCAGTTCAAATACTATTCCTTCTCTCTTGCTCTTTTTAAACAGAACAAGCTTTTTTTCCTTCTTTTTTCTGCTTTTTTGTTTTGTTTTGTCTTTTTTTTGTTTTTCTTGGGGCTGGGGGATGTCTTTTGGCTGTATGACAGTTAGAAGAGCCACAGCTGGCTGCTTCAGAAAGAAATTCTCAACGGTGCAGCATTTCGGAGTGGTACCCTTGTATCTATGGGGAGAGGGGGAGAGACTTGAAAGGGGGAGGAGGGAATACCAGCACTGAGGGTCCGAGCACTGAAATCTCAGCATTTTAAGAAAAAAAAGAGAAGGACAGAGAGAGAGAAAGAAAGAGATAGAGAAAGAGAGAGACAGATACTGTGTCAATACTGCACTGGATTTCTCAAAAATCACACAGCTTTAATACCTGTACACTAGGAAAGCCACTCCTTTGGTAGATTATTGAGTCGTGAGGACTGACGGGCAGGGGGAAAAATGCATAAACAGGGAAAGGAAGGGCATCCAACTCTGCAAAGGGCAAAAGCACCAAGCACCAACGGTACCACTACCACACTGCAGACCCCCCCCGTTCACTATCCCATGCGGCTCGGGGGGCACACATGGGAGGCAACAGAAGCTTAAAGGGGATAAACAGGGAGATGAGAAGAGGGAAAAGAGGCATTTTCAGCTCAAATATAACTTATCAGATTTCTTGTGGCTGTTTACAATAGAGATGCAGCTGCCAGCTGTGCCCCAGCAGCCTCTTTGAGTGTCTACCCCGGCTGAATTTCTCTTTCCTTTAGAAAGGAGGGCTCTACCTGGAGCTGGCTGGTTCAGGGTGCCTGTAGCCAGGCGATAATGGTTCTGTTATCGGGGAGAAAAAGGGTAAATGGGGAGAGGCAGAGCCATGAGATCCAGCCACCCTCCTGCAGAAGGCAGCTGCTGGCTGCCCGTCGCTTCCGACACGGCAAGGACGAGGTGTCACCCTCCTGCGAGGGAACGTGCCCAGGTCTGGGAGACGAGGCACTGCCTGGCGACGCGGCTCTCCTGGGTGCTAAAGGAGAGACAACTGCGTGATTCAGTAACACAGCAGGAAGCTTTCTGGCTCTGCCCATCCTGGGCTGAGAGCAGACGAGCTCCCGGACGCAGTGTCTCGGGCATTACCGGGGGGAAATGGCCGGTGAGCGAGTTCTGCGTCGCTGGGGAACCCTCCCGAGCAGGGATCAGGGTTTTTCTTTGCGTGCAGGATGTGGAACAAGAGCCACACCTCCAAGAAATAGGTAAATAACGTGACCCAGGGTCTGCTCTAAATCTTGGAACGATACCCTGGCTTCTTACCATCTTTTCCACTTCCCACATCCCTCCCTCCCCCCAAAACAAAAGCTTGTCCCAAATAAGCAGGGCTTCCATGGACAGGCGTTAGAGCTGTGTGACTCCTTTCCTCCTGGAGGGATTGAGGAGTTCAGTTACCACCGGGTGGGCAGGAACACTGGCTTCTCACAATGCGTTTGGAATAAACTACAGCACAGCATAACCAATCAGAACGGAAATAGGAAATCAAGAGAAAGCAAAAAACCCAGCAGAACGAAAACATTTCCAAAGTAAGAGTAAATCCACTTCAAATAAACCAGAATTGGAAAACAAAACCAAACTGTACAGATTGATATATCGAAAAAATAAGTCATAATTAATTTAAAAAGTGGCATGCAAAGAAGATTGTTACATTCTCCTATCATGCATCAGGCCCAATGTCCAAACGGCAAGGTAACCATGACGACAAAAAAGTGCAAGAACTCAGCAACATTACCAAAGGATGCATAGAGAGGCCCACAATGCAACTCAACTCATCTCTGCGAGACCCGGGAACGGGCGGGTCTCGCTCATCTTAAAGATTTCTTGCTTTTTCTCTTTTTTTATTTTTTTTTTTTAATTTATTTTTTATTTATTTTTCTCTTAAGAATGTAAAAATGTGGGTAAAGAAAGTAAAAAAGAAAAAAACCACACCAACCTTCTCGTAGCTCTGAGGGATGTTAAGGGGGTTTGATGCGGAACACAATGACATGAGGAGAAGAGAAAAATAGGGGAAACACAGAGAGAGTAAAAAAAGGCCTTCTCAAGGCTGTCAGCTGCAAATTGATTGTTTTTTTTTTTTTTTTTCTCTTAACCGAAATAAAAAGAAAGGAAAAATAAAAAAAAAATGAAGATAGTAACGACCCTCTTTCCTGCCTTCCTAACCTTCCCCCTCCCATCCAGCTAGGCACCTCCTGGTTTAGAACAACCAAGCGGTCAGACCGTGAGCAATCCTAATTCCGAATCAGCACCCGACAGAGGTACCGACCCCAGAAAGGAGTTCTCACTTCTTTTTAAGTCCATCTGCTCTTTAGAGGAGGGGGAGCGGAACCTGTACCAGGCAGAGGAGACCCGATACCAAGGAGATCCCGAGCTGGAGATCCGCTCCCCCAGCCCGTGCTCCCACCGGCCCCCACACCCGGCCCTGCTCGCGCTAACTCCACCATGGGACTGAATAAGGAAAAAGAAATAATTAGAAGAAGAAAAGAAAAGCAAACCAAAACCAAAAACATTTCCTTGCAATGTTCAAAACTTACAACTCCTATCCCAGGTGTTCTATAGAGACAAGCATGTTATGGGAGAAACAAGTCAATTGGAAACACAAGAGTGTTGGAGACTCTTTTCAAACAAAAAAAAAACAAAACAAGAAGAAAAAAAATGTGCATGAACTTTCCCCTCCCACCAAAGCAAATCCATTTCAGAAATTTGTTACCTTTCCACGATATTAACACACAAGAAACAAGGAATTAAACAGCATGAAAAACACCCAAACCACAGGCCGAGCTTGCTTACACGGTGGTTTCTGCACTCTCTCGGCCGGCTAAAGCTGGCTTTGGTTTCCAGGCAGACCCCGGGTACGCACAGGCTAACTTGGATAGAAAGAGGGCTATCCACCTGGAGCCGGCGCTCACCCAGGTGCGGAGACAAGCAACTCCATGCTTACAACCTTGGTCTCCTGAGTAGTTTCCGAGTGGCCAGAAAAGTCGAGGAAATTTAGAAATAAAATGAAAAATCCCCACATTTTTTTTCCTTTTTCTTTTTTTTTTTTTTTTTGGTAAAAAAAAAACCAAACCCCAAACCCAAAACATTCCAGCTAAGCTGTCTGCAAAGGATTGAGCCCTGAATTCGTCCCAGATCCAGATTTACGTTCAAAAAAGAAGAATTTTGGGGCCCAGGCAAGAGGGCAAATTTCAAACGCAATTTTCCAGCTGGCCACAAAAGGCTATTTAAAAATTTAGCTTGGAAACATTAAATTATTAAAAGCCTTCTCTCCATGTGCATGTGATTTAGTGAGCGTGAGACACGAGAGAGAGAAAGAGAGAGAGAAAGGAGTGCACACAGGAGCATGGCTCTGCATTTCACTGCAGAGTTAACGTGAGTGTAGGTGGGAGGCGCTTCCTCTGTCGATGGGATGGAAATGGGAACAGTTTGCTGGGATGTAACTTTTCATTTTTTCCTCCCAATGGTATTTTTCTTTTTTTTTTTTTTTTTTGAAAGCGAGAAGGACCAGCCCCTGCTCTCTCATTACCAAAAGGGTTTTTGCTGTGGAAAGATATTAAACCAAAGCTACACAGGAAATATCACAGATTAAAATAACAAAGGAAGCAGAAAGGCTGTCGCCCCACTGGGTGCGGGAACATCGAGGGGGCATCAAGCAGAAGCCGGTCCCCCTGTCATCTGTTCCCCGTGCTACGTGGGTGAAGGAATCTGTCACCGCAGCAGAGGTGTCTGCGGGCAGTCTGCAGCTTTCTGCGAGTCTGTGCCCACTGCCAGCGCTCGTGCTCAAGGAACCAGTAACCAACTACTGCTGGTAGGGGGAAAACCAGCTGGGACTTGGAGAGAAGTGAGAACGCGCCCTTCCGCTGCGATCTGCTAGGATCTGGGGGACGGAGGGCTCAGTGGAGGGGGCTGAGAGGGTCCTCCCCTCCTCTCACACCCACCCCAGCAGAACAAAACCTTCCCACTCGGAGAGCAGGGATCCCTGGGGACACAAGGGGACTACGGCCCTTCTGCAGCCAAAGCTGTTCGTTCCCCTCTGGGCCTGCAGGCTGATGCTGGCAGATGCTTGGGCACGCTAGTTTGGGTCACGTTTGACCTCACTGCGGGTGACACAGCCGTGTGTCGCTGCTCTGCAGCTCCGGCGTACCGGCAGCGGCGGGGAAGTCGGGGTGCACCAGGATCCCCCTGCGAGCTCCGCAGCCCACCGGAGGGATCCAACCGATTAACATCAGTGCTTCCCCTGCGCCCGGGGACAGGATGGAATCAGACAGCTGGGGACAAGGGAAGGCCACGGGGAGGGAGGTATCTGGCAGCGTTGTGAGCCGATGCGCTCCCTACCTCTCACGTAAAGGTTAGCAGGGGAGGAGTAGCGCACTCCGGCGCTGTTGCTGGCGACGCATTCGTACTTCCCCTGGTCGGTCTCCTCGCTGCTTTCGATCTGCAGGCCACCTGGGAGGAGAGAAGAAGACCGCAGCAAAGACACGATCATCACCATTTTGTGTTTCAGAGAGAGCAATAGTGTCAATGTTTTGATTTCTCCTCCCCTCGGGGTAACATGTGCTGGGACGTTGCCTGGGGGTCCTGGGCTACTAGCTCTGGAAGTACCGAGCCCTCCGCGGACACCAGCTGATGTCTGTGCTCAGTGTTACAGCTGGATACACACCAACAGGATGAGAAAATGTAACACCCCCTCTCTATACCAGGTGTTACTCTGTACGGACACGATCAGCAAAATATCAACTTTAGTGGCTTCTGCAACGCAGCCATTCTGCACCAGAACTCATGAAATCCACTTCAGTGATCCACGTAACTGTGGTCCCCAGCAATCTATCAGAAGGCAGTTGACTTTCCATTGCTTGATTCGAAGCAGTGAACATTAAAGCCTTTGTCACCCACTGCCTAGGATCCCGGGAGGATTTTTATCACCGCTGCCTTTGTTTTGTGCCTGAACACCTGATTCACAGCAAGCCTACAGCAGGTAAGAGTCAGTGCGAAAAGCCCCTTCCTGATAGCGAATATTCCCAAGGGAAAACCCTGTAAATACTGCATTAGAACTTCAAAATTGCCTGTGTGGTTTACACGGACTGGGCTAGAAGGATTAAGGTTTTTCTTAAACCCGTACATGACTGCAGCCTCCAAGAAGGTACCCGGAGCCCATGCTAAACACTCCTGTAAGCAAACATGCGGAGATATGCAGCATGTAACTACATGGAAGAAAATTGCCTCATTTACCTCAGAAGGCTTTATCCCTGCAAAACTCCCGTTAAAATACATACTAGATGAATAATTCAACGGGCTATCAAATGTTTTATGTATTAGGAGTACATGATTATACTACAGATATGGACAGAGCTCACACGCAGGAAGACTCTTAACTCTCATCTCTGGGGAAAAAAAAAAAAAACCTAAATATGAAAACCAAATAATTCCAGCTCAGCATAATATTATCAATAAAATCTTAAGGGAGAAAAGTGCAAATGGTATCAGTGTTGCTTGCAGACACAGGCTCTTCAGGAAAGAAAAACCACCGTGTCCACATGAGGAGGACACGGCGCTCGCGCTCCTCGGTGTGTGCAGGGGTGACAGAGGATGCTGCGTGGGAAGAGTGAGGCTGTGAGAGTCTTTGTGACACTGCGACTCCTGCCAGCATCCACTCTGGTGGCTCCCAAAGGCAGAACAGACAGAATTAAAAACCAAAAAAACCCCACCCAAGCCACTAAACCAAATGAAATTAATTTCAAAAGGATCTATGTTTCAGCATAACAGGAGTTGGAAACCAAAGAGAGTGAAGCTTCCCACTGAGACACCAGCTGAGCGTGTTCCATCCTGGATCACCGCTCGAGCATGCTCCGTCTCCTGGAAGCTGCACTTTGGGGGGGAGATGGTCAGTGAGTTTTGATAGAAATTTCTGTTCATTTGGACAAATCTCTGGGTTGCTTCCACTGGTTCCACACTCATTTTTTGTGCAGCTCGTGAGCATCGCTTGTCTGAGCGTCTACAAGGGGAGACAAAGCCCCACTGCAAAGCAGGAGCAGAACCATGAGCTGCAGGCAAGCGGCTTCACTCGGGGAAGAAGGACTCACCCCTTTCATCTTGCCCGCTGCAGCTTTGCTGGTGAATGCAACAGTGGAAATTATACTGTAGAGAGGGCAATGAGTTTCCAGCACTCGTCAGGAGCTACTCAAGGTGATGTGTGAAAAATTAAATCTCACCTACAGCACCTCCTGTTGCTTTTACCAGCAGAGATTTATGGATTTTTAAATTTGCCCATGTAGATAAAAGCAAAGCAGGGTCTTCCAAGGGGCGCACACCCAATTCCTGATTCCATCCCAGCTTGAGGTCTAGTCTCCTTTTTGCTCCACGGAAGAGACAGTGCAGAAGCTACTTACCACGGGTCTCTTTCCCAGAAAAACCTGAGGGTAAGAGCGTGGGGGAGAGGGGGAAAGAAGGCTCTGAAGCCAGACAAATGAGTGTGCTGAGACAGTAAGTGCTGAAGATCTGCCTGAGCAAAGGATCGGAACACTTTCACCACCATCGGTGGATCAGGAGCACTGTGCACCGATCAGGAGAAGGTCCTAAGTATTTCCCAAGCTTTGATAGCATTTAATGCTCAAGATAAACTTCAGTCCTTCCCAGTCCTGGAGAGATTAGCTCTTAAAACTCTGCCATAAATCTGAGGCAGCACAGCCTGAGATGTTATTAGAATACCAGTATCAGTATTACCAAGTGCACCCAGCAAACAAAAAAGGACATTATAACCATATATAAAATAAAGACAGGTATAAAAAAGAAATATCTGGAGGTGAAACAGGACAAGAAAACATAACAACAACAACAACAAGAAGAATCTGTATTGAGCACAGGTCAATGGAACAGGAACTGAGTGGAGAGAAGTGTTTGGAGAGTGGGTGAGTGAGTGAGGTGGGGGTGTCTTACCTCGGATCGGTGTACCTTCTGCAAAGAAAACAAAGAAAAGAAGTGAAAAGACTGTAAAACCCCAAACACCTGGACTGCCCTGTGGGAAAAGGACCTGAGTCAAGGAAGACAGTTCCCAGCAGGAAACTTGCTGCTCTACCTCATCTTAAATGAGAAGGACAGACTGAGGAGGGTTTGGGGTACTCAGGGTGGGGATGCCCTTTTTGAAGCAGTCCAATTCAGCTGGCTGTTTACAGAGCCCCGGGGTACTTGGCTTAAAAAGTCTTAAGGCTCTCTCCATTTTGTTGCTAAGAATGCCAAAAAGTCTCGAAGCTCTCAGCTACCATTACTGATTGCTACTTGCAGAACATACGACAAACCTGCATCACTCTTGGCAAAAAGGGTCGGCATCACGGCCGTGCCAGCCGGAAAGGGACAGCCAGGGACCTTGCATCACAAGAAGAGCTGCAGGTTTGATCCCACCTTGGCTAGCAAATTCCCCGTTCCAAGCTTAAGTTATGGGCACAGATGTGTGAGGAATTCGATACATGGCCTCATCAGGACCTCCAGCGGCTCTGCAGAGGCTGAAGCCATGGTGCTGTACCGGGGAAAGGGCCACCTCCAGAACACTCCCTAACGCCAGCGCTGGAGGGGGCTGTATGGAGAGAAGAGCCCTGCTACACTTGCCTGTTGACTGCATCTCCCTTGGGTTATGCCTATTAAACCCCCTCCAGCTGTCTCTAGTGCCTAATGTGACTCTTCTGCCCCGGCAGAGGACAGGAGGTGACACTGTGGCTGGTGATCCATGCCACGGGCAACGGTAACATCACTGTCCCCCCGTCTGACCTCCTGAGGTTGCAACCATCTTCCTTTGAAAACACGGCAGGTCCTTTTGCTCACAGCGGCATTCAAACTTGTCACACAGCTTAGCAAAGAAGGGGTTTGAGTTGGTTGGTTTTTACCCCAATCCTGAGAACGGGGCAGATCCCGCAATGACAAGTGTTGCCTCATGGTAGGAGAAACGCAGGAGCTTCTCTGCAACGGCAACAACGCCGTCATTCTGCCAGGGCTGGGACAGCACGTTACATGACAAATTCCAGCCAAACACTCTCTCCTCTCCCCCAGTGAGGTACAGCAGCATTGTTACGCCCATTTTACAGATGGGGAAACTGAGGTAGAGGTGAAGCAACTTGCCCAAGGTCACAGAGGGAGGTCTGTGGCAGCGGCAAGGAGTCAAAGGCTCCTGTGTGCCACCAGAAAACCCCTTCCCTCCTTATCCTTCAGCCCTGCTCGTCCTTCTTGTGCTGCGGTTCAATCCTCCATTTTCAGGATAGAAGGTAAAAATAGATACTGATGACAGTTCACCTTTATTTTTCAAAGGAGATGAGGGAAGAGAGGTATTATAGTGTTAGGAGATTAGATTCTAGTTATACTCAGCTTCTAGTTAAGAGGTTAGGTTATCTGCTAGAGAAAAGTTAGCAACTAGTTAGGGTTAGGAACTAGCTAAGGTTAATAAAGCAGGCTGGTTAGCTATCAGGACAAGGTTGGAGAGGCAGCGCTTGAAAGAGAAAGAGGTGGGGGGAGCGTGTACTTGGGCAGACCCCCACACAGGAGACGGCAGGAAGGTTTTAAAAAGCGAGAGAGAGAGACAAAGCAGCGAAGGGTTACAGTTCAATTCAGTGGAAATAAAAACAGCCTCTGATACATCCTTCTGTCTCAAAACTGGAGTGAAAATCTGCCATCTGTGGCACAAATCTGGAACAAGGCTAATGGGAAGAGGGGAGAGGAGGGGAAGAGACCCCAACATCACCCACTGCTAAAAAGCTTCTTTAGCCTTGTCTGATCCCGGCAATTTCCTGCAAAGGTTCGCTCTAATTGACAGGAGAAACAGGCTGGAAGTTAGAGCTATGGAAGCACAGGCACAACAGCAGCCGTTACCTTCCTGTGTCATTGCAGGTGAGTTATTCCCTGTTCCCTCCAAGCATCAGCGTTGCCCCTGGAAATGGGTTGTCAGCAGCTCTCAGAGACCGGAGCGTCTCGGAGCCAGTGCTCTAGGAGAGCAGGATAAGCCCAGCAACGCCATCTCGGGCTTTGCAGTTCTTACTCTGGCACAGGGTCATAGAGGTGAGAAGCAAAACATATTTTGCAGGATGCCCCACACCAGGGATGGAGGGGACAGAATTTGAATCGACATGAGATCAAGTCACTTGCAAGTCAAAACCAGTCGTTTGCGGGGACACAGATGGTAGATTTTCACTGTTGGAGTTTCACATCTAACCAGCTTCATATTCAATATTGGGGCAGCAGGATGGCGCTAGAAGATGATCTGAAATAAATGAATTATTCTGAAGAACTCTGACAGGTCCTGTAAGATTTGACAGGGGGTCATGGTGGCAGAGGGGACACATCTGCATTCAATAGCTGGCTTGCCTGGTGTCCTCAACAGCGCAGGAGCAAATGCCCGAGGCTAACCCGTGTCTGGGGCAGAATAAGGGCACCGGCTCTGCAGAAAGAACTCACACTGGATCCTGACTATCCGAGTGAAAAGCTGGTTTTGAGATGCCACGTGCAAACTATTCATATTGCCTCCCACAGCCTCCCAGGATCTGGAGATCTGCCTATTTAGGGCAAATTTTGAGGTTGCATGAGCCCAGATGGCCAGCCTGGCACTCAGCAGCAGAGGCCAAAGCCAGCTGAAAGGACTTGCCTCTGGATTATAAGGACCAAGATGGTGGCAGGCAGAACACCACGGGCAGGTGTCCCCCTCTGTCACAGAGGACGGGATCTGCTCTCCCACCATCCCTTCCCCTGACTTCCCACGCACCGCGCTGCCTACGGATTCTCCAAGCCTTGAAAACAGGGAGAGGAGGAAAGTCACCATTGCCATGGCAATGACAGAAAACACGTCCCCACCTTCTGTCAGGCCACGTGCGAGAACATGTGTGCGCTGTGCTCCTCTCCCGAGGGCTGGAGAGAGCTTTCTCTTCTAAACAAGCAAGCAATCATCAAGGGTCTTCTGCAATTTTAAAATGCCGGATCCTGGCTGACAGCTGCAATTGCTACATCTCCAGTAACAAAAGGGGATTTGGCACACGGGGAAATGTGACGTGAGCTCTGCAGACAGGCTCCTCGCTTCTCCAGGGGTGATTTGGGGAAGCTGGGGGGGGCTTTTCCTTTGCTCAGCCCTTACCCATAGCCGGTGACCTGTGATTTACAGCTTCAATTTGAGAACGCTGCATCCCTATCTCTCCCTCCTGAAAATGCCAATAACCCTGTTAGATGTGAAACTCCAAGACCTCCTGCAGGTGTGAACACAATTATCACAGTTCCGGGGTACAAGCTATTGTGTAATTGGGGAATTCCAGGACAACTGTTGCTAAGTTACAAAAAAAAATCTATCCAGTGTTAGGAGGTTTATATTTAGCTGTTATCTCTTTATACAGATATATTAATTAGGATGGTTATTATTCTTTTTGTAGCCTGCAATACCCCTGCAGAAATTCATTAAAAGGGCAGAATATCCCTACTGAAAGAGTTAGTAGAAGAAATGCACAGCATGCCTCTCAAGAAGCTGTTACAAAGGAATTAGTTTAAAGGGCAAGGGTTACAAATCTGGACATTAGCAGGTTTGGGGTTTTTTGGTTTGATTGTTTTTTTAATTTGAGCAAACTTACCAAAGGTCTCTGAGTGTTAAAAAAGGTGGGAAAAAAAAAAGAAAAAAAAAAAAGGAAGAAATAAGTTTGTTACAGCCAGTTATTTAGAAAACAGAAGACAACAACAAGACACAAAAGGTTTTAGTGTTTCTCCGATGCAAGAAGGCGGCTGCAGGCTGCCTCCCGTCATCCCCCCTAGGTGGCACGGCTGCGCAGAGGACAATGGCTTCTACCCAGTGTCCTCTGCCTGCCTGCATCGGGGTTAAGCAGAAATATCCGTTTCTCTTCCACCACCAAGACCAATTAAACTCTTAGACGACCTGGTCTCTAAGGCTGCGATGTTCCTCTATGCCTAAGGGAAGCAGGAGCCCAGAGAGAGGTTCTTCCCATTCTCCTTTGATTGGCATTTCGGCTTTTAATTCAGTCAAAACCCCCGAGCATTAAATGACCTCCAGTTGCTTGGAAAGTTTATCTGGAGATGGAAAGGAGAAGAAATACTGGATAGAGAAAACCCTCCACGGTTAATGACGTATCATCTGGTTCTCAATTACATTAAGGACCCATAAAATGGGTCCACAGGATGATGTGAATATAATGACCACGGTCTCGGAGGTCCACTTACATTGCCAGTGAAACATTCAGTTTTTTTAATATAAATGAGAACCAAATCTGGACACGGCTACCCAATTTTGCAGAGCTCTGCGTATGACATTTCACTTGTACCTTTTAATGAGCTCATTTGCATGTTTGCCACTAACTCACATTGATATAAATTCAGTTCTTAACACCCTTCGTAATAAAGCAGCATGACTGCTATCCCGATGACTTTATCTGCAAGACAGAACCGGGGTGACTGTCCTGTCCTGCTGGTGCCTCAGCCCCATCTCCAGCAGGGAGCAGGGCACAGCCAGCCAGGGCTCCAGGGCCAACGCAGTCGCTGGCTGCGCTAAGCCTGGCAGCACAAAGTGCAGAGATGAAGCTGTGATTTAGTCCCAGGGTCACTCCTCCTCCTCCCCACGCTCCCATTCACAGAGGGCTCGTCAAACCCCCGGGAGTTGGGTGTCACTGTTAATCCCCAAGAAGCTGGGCTGGAGGCACGCTGGTGACCTGCGGGTGAAAGACACTGAAGCTCATTAGCAGTGTCCTGAAGCATCCAATGCCCCAGCGCGTGCTAGTGCCACACTTCTGGCAGCAAAGTTTGTTTTCTGGAAAGATAAATGTATTAAGTTGTGACTTCAGCAGCACTCAAACAGGCATCGCTTGCACATCGCACCCAGGCTGCAAATGCACACTTGAATCTGCTCTGCCTTGGTGTTAAACAAACTCCTGCCCACTGACTGACAGCCTAACACAGTGCAGATGACTCTAATGCTCATGTTTTGCATTTTCACGGGCCTTTGCACCCCAGAAGACGCAAGTTTTCAAAGGCCATCAAAGTAGATCAGAAGTCCTGACCGTCCGGGAGTCTGCACTCCCTTTCATACGAGCAACAGGTTCCTACCCTAAGGACAAAAGGGATGCTTCAGGGTTTCACCAGTTTACTAATTCAAAGCAGCTGTAAATGAGATTAATTCTCAGCAGGTATCTTCTGATTTATCGGAAAGGCCAAGGGTTCACTCTGAGGCTAACCAATTCACTGGAATAAACACGCAGCGCTCAGGTGGCTTTAAGGAGAACACCAGATCAAACCCAGATAAGGCGTATAAAGGCATTCTAGCAAGATGATAAATATACTAAAAATAATCTGCCTGTGCATTACTCACACTTCAGATCATGGTCACAGAGCGTGATATAATTCGAATTTACCTCTCATTATTTATGCTGAGTGATTTTTTTTTTTTATTTGCATTTGCCTCAGCTGTTAGGATAAAACAGGGAGGTCAATCTCATCTGTTTGTAGGATTCAACAATTCATTCTAATTCAACAAAGCAGTTTAAGTATCTGCTTGTAAGCTTGCTTCATTGAATAAAGATGTGTTTATGCAGGTGTATAAAAGCTATGCTGAACTGGAACTACACCGAATCCTTTCCACTGGTGGCCCACAGAACTGAAAATCTTTCTGTAGAATCTTTGCCAAACAGGGCAAGAGAAAAAAACCAGGCGGTTACGTTCTCTGATGTTCAGACCCAGCGCTACAGCAGTCAGAACCAATTTCTTCAGAGCCAGCAGAGGTCTGGGCAGAAGTAGTCGGCTATCACTCGAGTGGCTGCCTTGTAAAATGTCTGTAACAAACGGAGCGACCCCAGCTGCTTTGCTGAAGCCTCTGCTTTCCCTCTGCCTACAACAATGCCATTCTTCTGCCAAAAAAAAGACTCTTAAAAATGCTCCATCTCTCTTGGCCAAAGGAATGTTCTGAGTAGCTGAAGTGACGCTGGCGTTCGCTAGGTCCAGCCACAGCCACTCTTCTCTAGGCTGGGTCAAAGCAGTCAGTCCAGGCAGTATTTGAAAATGATTATTTCTCGTGTTAGCTTCTGTCAAAAGGTAAAACTTCCAAAGCTTGTTTAGGACTTGCAGCTATCAGAGAGAAATTAGTTGGGTTTTTTTAAGCTGAGAAATGGAAGCGCTCTATCAGTAGTATTCAAAAATATCTCTACCTGTGCCCTCCTTGCACACACACACACACACACGCAGTGAACTGGCAGATTTAACAATAAAAACAGCTCCTGAAATATGAATGTGAAGAGATCTCAAGTTGACACAAACACAAAACAACAAACATAAAACAAACAAAAGAGACAGATGGACAAGCAGATGGGGAAAGATGGAAAACTGACAAGAGCCATGGAGCTGGGGTACATCTGTTCATGGAGACCCACTCCGTGGGCACTGCCACCGAGCACCAGGGGGTCACTCCAGAACGCTCACAACTGCTCTCCAGTGATGACTGCAGGGACCGATGCTGCAGAGATCCTGCAAGAGCTGCTCCTCAACGCCAGCCTCGAGAGGCTCCATTCACACCAACAGGATCGTGTTCTGGCAGCAAGAGGCTGCCTGAGTCCCTGCACCAGGTGCGTGTGGCCTCAAAAGCCATGTCTCCCATAGCAGTTCTCCTTCTTCCTTACCCAGATCTTGGTCTCAGGAGGAAACCCTCAGCCCCCTTGCAGCCCCCCCTGATTCGCAAGAGCACTGTTATCCAGTGTCTCCTGGATGGGAACCAGCTTTCCTGCTGTGGTTCCCCTTATGTCAGCCAGGCAGTAAGGAAGGCCAGGAGGATGGGCTGGAGGAGAAAATGCTCCCAGCACTCCCTGGGCAAGAACATGAGTCCCAAAACCACAGAAAAGCTCATGCCCCAATCCACACCAGTGGTGCCCGTGTCTATCAGCCCTCTCTCCTGCTTCAGAAGAGCAGTCTCTTCCTCGGAGCAGTCTCTTCATGGCTCTGAGTCCCAATGCCTCCAGCCTCACACACAGACCTTACCTGATCTCAGCTGTTTTATTCTCCCATTGCTCGCGCTGGGGTCGACAGGCAGGAAGTCTTTAAACCAAGTGATCTCTGGGTCTGGGTTCCCGCTGGCGGCACAGAGCATTGTGGCTGTTCGCGTCCGCTCCACCACCTTCAGCTGGGGCCCCATGTCGATGTTTGGGAAGCCAGGAGGTAACTGGTCCTCTGGTGGCAGAGAACAAAGGAAGAATGGTTAAAGCCGTAGGAGGGAGCAGGGCGGCCGAAGGAGCTGTTCAGCCGAACACACCGAAAACAGCATCGGGCAGGGCTGCTGCCCAGTGCTCTGCGCAACGCGGTTTCAAACAAGGCTGCAGCAAACAGTTCACAGATGGGTTGGGAAAGCACATTGTACAGTAACATCGACCAGCTTGTCCACTTTGTGTGACTATTCTAACCTCTTCCACAAGAAGATGCTACATTTAAATGCACTCTGTTAGAACCCTTTGGGGCATGGGAATAATGATTGCCAAGTTTCTCCAGGTCTTGCACCGCATCCCCGTGTCAGGCAGGCGACTCGCACTTCTTTGTTTTTACAGCAGGAGCTGTGCCCGCGCGGCAGAGACCCCACTCCACAGTCACCTTTAAAAGGAGGGGTTCATCCGTCCCCTCCAAACCCCACCGTACGAAACAAACCGCACAAGAGAAATAATGAAAGCGACTACGTGAAAAGGGCTGTGACAGACACAGGGGAAACTCGGAGAGAAAGGAGAGGGAAATATCACCCAGCTGCAGTCACCAGAGGGGACACACAGAACAACAAGAAGCCAAGCGCTGTCAGACAGGGTGTGATTTGTAGATTTATTAATTCAGAGTGCTGCTGCCCTAGAAGAAGAGGGACGTGGCACCAGCATCTAGAAGACAGCCTCAGCGGAGCTTCCTGCTTCCTCTCAATCTTGCCTTTGCCTTCGCTAATGAGGGCAAGGAGGGCAATCCTAACCGCGGCTGACTAATTTGTGATAACTAACACAAAACCCCAGCGCGTCCCCCACAATCTTTGTCACAACCTCCTAACTCAAGTGGAAGAGAGCTGGCGTATGCTGGCTGATACAGCTCAGGAACATGCCATTTTTTTCCCCTCCAGAAAATCAGTCTTCAGGGGATGGCAGCCTGGAAGGAGGATGCTGGCACCAGGGGGAGACTTTCCAGGGACTCTCTGTCGTTTCAAACGAGGCGTGTTGAGGAATCACAGCCTCAGGAATCTATGGCACTGAATCCATCCCAAAAGCAGGTAAAGGAACAGAAGAGAAATAACACAGAGGATTATAAAAAGGTGGGATTTTTTAAAGAACCCCATACATCCCAATGAGCCCACCACTGAAACCAACAGGAGCTTTCACAACGGCAGCAGAGACGGGCTGGGAACCCTCGCCGTGGCTGGGAAACATCCCTGGCAGCTGCCAACACAACGAGAGCTCATTTCCTATCGCTGGCACATCACGTATCAGAAGCAACGGAGCCAAGCAACGTACGGCTGCACCCAGAGATGGCAGAACAAGAGAGAAACCTGGTGGCCTTGCTCTGCTGGGTGGCTTTCCCTGGAAGAGCAGAGCAGAGTCACCAGATCCCAGTACTGCTCCAGGCAAGCTCCAAACACACGTGAATTGGGTAAGAGCTATTCCACATGGAGGGTGTACTGTGCCTTGTGCTCATCTTCCCAAAATCTGTGAAATCATGATGGTAGAGCTAAAGGTCTGTGCGGTGCTCTGGTTCCCAAGGCCACAAAAGTCCTGTCTAGTACCGTTATTAGCAGCGCACGGCTACCGCGGAGAAGAAAAGGGTTTAAATGCCTCAATTGTGTGTTTCAAAATGAGCATTGTTTCCTTCCTCTGACTATTGTTGGAGAGTTATAAAGGATCTATTGTGACTCACTGGAGAGTGAAATGTATTAACCACACCTCTCCTCGTACATCAAAGGAATTCTGCCACGAACAAAGCCACGTACCACTTTATAACTGCTGAAGATCTAGCACGGACAAACTTACAGCTATATACAGGTGTAGTCATCTTGGTGCACCTGAAACACCTCTAACACCAGGATATTGCATTCTGATAGAAACAGAAACATCTCGAACTAGGGACTGAACCAAGCCTCGGAGTTCTCAGTTCACCAGGCTGTGCTTGGGCATTGCACCAGTCTCCAAACAGCGTGTGCTCCTGCGGATCCGGTGTGCTGCACAAGCCTAGCCCCCGCCAGGAGTGAGCTCAGGCCAGAGGGGCTCTGGGAATTGCTTTGCCTTTGCACAGCTTTCAGCCAGGCTTTTAACGTCTTCTCTTCCCTTCTGCTATTTAACCAGGCGGTGGTGTGTTGTTAAGGAGCTGCGGAGCCGCTGCCGCATTGGCTGCAGATGACATCATTATTGATCACTGCTTTTATCCCGCTCCCTGGTGATGCTACTCCACCTGGTTCAAGCCCGCGCCCGTTAATTTCATGAACCAATTAATCTGCAGAGAGAACAGCCCTCTTGACTGGCAGGGGGTGTGCGTGTGAGTGCGCGTGCACGTGCGTGTGTGCTGGGGGAGGCCCGCTACAACTATTATTACTGAGTGTTTCTAATTAAACAAAAATGTTAATCTTGCAGCACAATGTGCAGAATTCCTCTGAGTTTAATTAAAACAACTGCGACTAGAGGCGTGATCAGATTTGAGGATCAGATCAGCGGAGGAAGCGTCGCGGAACATCACATATTGCACGGATTCAAGTGCTCGGATTTCCTTCCTGCCAGGAAAGTGAAGCTGCCTTCATCCCCTAACAACTGGATTCCCTGTAATAATGCAATTACAACCTCAACTCAGTCCTGCAAGACACGCACACATGCCCTGCCACCAGCCCAAATCTGTTACCCAATAAATAAATCCGGAACGGTTTGGAGTGTGAATCCTCCTTCTACAAGCAGCCCAGGCAACTGCAAGAACAAAAGAACCAAGACGCAAGCTGAAGACGCTGCAAGGACATATCTGGGCAGCTGCCTGCTGTTAAAATCACACCAGCTTACGCAGGCAGATGTTTTCACATGTTGCCTTTGCCATATTAACAGAGCATCCCAAACACCCTGTTCATACCTGCTCTTCGACCGGGTTGTTCAACCCCAGTTGGGTTGGGGTTGGGGTTGGACCCCAACCCAGTTGGGGTTGAACTCATCGATGAAAAGCTGGTGAATTACCTCGAGGCCACCGACCAGAGTAGGGTGAGAAAGAATAGGGGAGGAGGGATGGAGGGAGGGAAGAGAGGAGCAGTTCAGCATTCATTTGGGATAAATCGTACCAGGGGATGTGCTCTGTACTGAGGGGCACACCTTGAGCCAACCTGTGCACACGTGCTGACACCTACACGATCATACAGAAGAACCAAGGGTCGCCAGCTACAGCGAAGGGCGAAGCCAGTGCTCGCCGTCTCCGTGTCGCCCTAGAGGGTGGCAGCTCTGTGTTTAGCTAATCAGCTGTGCTGGAAATGAGGATGAGAAAGAACGATAAAGCGGGTGTTGCTGCTGCTCTTCTTCCCCGCAGGGTGTGCACAGTTGTTTAATAATTTAGAGGAGAAGGAGGGTGTGAGCATGTACAGACGCGCTATGTATCAAATGCAGGAAGCCACGGCGAGGATGCTGCTGAAGTGAAGAAGAGGAGGAATTTTTCACGGAGGAATTTTTCGCTCTTCTCTGGAGATATGCGACCCAGCTCATGGATGCTGGCTGGTCTCTAAGGAGTCAAGTATCCTCACTTCAAGGTGGAAGAACCGAGAACACAGAGATGAAGTAGCCTGAGTGACACTAGTTCTAAGCAGAATCATGATCAAAATCCAGCACTTCTGAAACTGACTCCTGGTCTTCTCATTAACTTTATAAACACAGCTACCCCCTCACCAACGCTACCTCAGCCTCATGAACCTTGTGAAATAACATCAACAAGTTCTTTCCATCAATATCTATGTACCTGTGTCCTAGTGAACTGCTCTTTCACAGCCAAAGACACGCCAGGAGTCTCAGTAATATATGCTCTGTCTGTTGATCCAATTTATTTTGATCCAAAACTTTTACCACCTAAATAGTTAATAGCCTAATGATATTTTTAAAAATGTGCAGGCTAATAAACAATAAATACACACTTAGGTACGTGTGTTGGATGCTGCAGGTAACACACCGCCTTCCCCACACTGATGCACCCCCCGGGCACCCTCCTTACAAAGGCATCGGAGTTAAAATCGCTGACATTATTCATAAGCTACAGAACTAATCTGCTTCCAGTGTGGCCTGACTTTCAGGTCACTACAAGAAAAGCAAAACAAGTCAAGTTCGAAGAAAGCCTGCCAAGAACTTTTCAAGTGGCAAGGTAACATTTCAGAGGGGTCAGCTTCTCTTTAAGATGTGCTCCTGGGGGACTTGACGCTTTCTGCTGAGCATCTAGAACTGATTTCTGTTTACCTTTTGCTGATCTAAAGCCAATAATTACAAGAACCAACAAAACAGCAGGGATCTCGCTAGAATTTTATGCATGCCCACACCAGATGTCCTCTTGGAGTAGGAAACGCGAGAGGAAAATTTCAGGCCAGAATTGTTAGAGAAATGTATGAGCACTTCATAAAAAAAAAAAAAAATCAACAGGGAATCACCGGAAAACGAAGTTGGGAAAGTCTGTCCATAGCAGCCTGAATCACACTTTGGTTGTAAGTATAACAGACCTTACATGTCTAATAGCCAGTTTTCCTCAATTTTCCAGAGTGCAGTAATCATCAGGAAAAGACAGCATTGGCCAGGATGCAGCGAGCGATACACCAGCACACAGTAAATTCTGTCCCATTACATTTAACTGGACCAAGCACTGGTTTTTATGGGATCATGCCGCATTTACTAACAGCTCACGAAGGGTAACCTCTGCAGAACACTATCAGCTTTGACAGAGCCAAGAACTGAGCCTGCATGGCCCCTGCTTGCCTGTGCCTCCCGGCAGCGGAGGTGATGGAGGCAGAAAGCTGCAGCGAGGCTCCCCGGGCTCGCAGCCTGCTCGGCTGCTGACAGCATGGGACAGTCCTTCGCAGGCTACTCGAGAAGTGGAGGGAAAGTATAACCTGCATATAAGAAGTAATAATAATAATAATAATAATAATAAAATCTTTCCTGGGAGTGTAGAATTTAAGAGATCTAACTACACCAAGTGGGAGCTGGGGTGCCTGTGCCAACCAGCTTCCTTTCTGCCTCAGTTATAATGCAAAATGACAGCAGCTGGAGTCAACAATAACTGGAAAATGCTTCCCCAAACCACTTTCTTTTCTCTTCTTTGGGTTCTGGAGGAATCTGGATTGCAGGCACTCTATCTAGCCAGCTGTGGAAAGAACAGCGAGTCTCCCCAGCCCTATCGAAACTCGGATCCCCCGAGAAGCAGAGCAGGAAGGACAGAGAAGCCAGCAGAGCTGGTGTTCAGAGAATTTGTGGAAGCTGAACGGTGTCCATCACAAGCTCTGCTTCTCAGAAGCTCCCAAAGGTTTCTTCTCCTGCAGCTTCCTGTTTTTTGTGAACTCACGTGGATTTCCATCAGGGTCTGATCCAGGAGTAGTCACGTGCATAAGCAAAAAGGGGTTTATTCTCAATCCCTTTGGCAGCTGCATCTAGGAGGGAAGAATTATTTCTTTTTTTCTCTTCTGTTCATAAGACTGTCTGCTCTGATGTTGAGGAAATCCTGTAACTGTTCATGCATGTGTATAGCACACACACACACATCTGACCGACGAGAACAGCACAGCCAACAGGCTGCAGGATTCCTACAAAGCCCATCCTGCAGAGCCGGTGGCAGCTGGGGCCAGGTTTCCATGCTCCCCAGTATGCCAGCGTAACAGCTCCTGCAAATGACAGCTCACATTCATCTCCAAGCCGTGGAGCAGCCCCCATCTTTATGCATCAGTTCTGAAAGTGAGAGAAGAGAGACAGCAAGGAGGAGGCCTTGCAAGGAAAGACAGAGAAAAGACAAACAGGAGAGTGGGTGAATGTGGGGAGGAAAAAGAGAGGAACAGATCCCAGCATGCTAACTTTGTCATCGTGGAGATCAGTGCATTTGGGCTTGGTCCTTTTAACTTTCCCAGCACTTAAAAATGCAGATAAAGAGGAGACAATCTCTGCTGTGTGAGAGCTAAGGAAAGATTAAGAATGGAGTAACTCCAACTGAGCAGGCAAGGGCAGGGCTATAAAAACCGCTTCCTTGATGCTCTTCAACAACATCTTGGC
>NW_010143035.1:0-6732 GCF_000699245.1 Pterocles gutturalis
TTGATATTTTCCTTGCTGTACTATCTGAACAAATTATTTTTTATATGAGATTCGATATCTGAGACCCTGTCTGGGAAACCGCAGGCTGAAGAGAAGCACTGGAGAGTGAGAATGTGTGTGTGAAAGGAGTCCAAAGGGGCACCTATCAGTGGAGACGCCCACTGCGAAGGGACTCCAGTCCCAGCAGGAAAGACTCGGGGGTTCTGTGTGCGACTCCTGCGGTGGTGTGTGTGTGCTCGAGTGATCTCTCCCTTAACAGGCAGAATCCCGTGGGATAAGGTCCTGGAGAGAAGGGGGTTCCCAAAATGGCTTTGCTTGTGGTTTTCTTCTTTTCAAGCTCACACGTGGTGTCCTGTCCCACTTGGTGGGTGAGGGCAAGGTTCAGTGCTGAATCTCTGTGCAGTAACCCGGAACAACGCTTTGAGAGGTTCGATTAAACAACGATTTTATTAAAGGATGTGAAAATACCACGGGATGAAAACAGAGAAAGGACTTAGAAAAGAAAACTTAAAACAATACCGCCACCTACTGACAACACTAGAAGTTACAACGATATGACAACTACTAACGATGCAGCGCTATCACAACTACCAACAATACGAAGACTACAAGGATATGACAACTAACAACCACTATCCAAAAACCCACAATCACTTATTAACATGGGGAACTTGTAATTGCTTATTAATACTAAAAACTCGTACTCACTTATCGATTCTGCAAAACTTGTAACGACATTATGCTCTCATGCGAGGAGTAGATTTAGAGAGAGATGCTTGAAATGAAAAGGAAAAAGGAGAGAAGGGAAAGATTTCAGAAAGATATCACCACCCTTGGATCCAGCAGCAGTCTACGTCTTGGGGTCGTCTGAGGGCAGGCGCCTTCACAAAGTTAATTCACTTTTTATAGAGAAAAGTTTTTGGGTCTCTGCCTGACTTTCTTCAATTAGCATAAGAAGCAGAGGATAAAAATGTCTTCTTCGTGTTGGGGAGGTGCTGTAAGTACTCGAGTCCCAAACTTCAAGGGAGCCCAATGATAACAATGTTTTGTGCTCCCAGGAAGTGGGACTTTCAGCGGTGCCTCTTGTCAGCGAAGGAGCAGGATTAGGGGTCCCTCAGCACACAGTCGCTGTCTTGTACAACCCAGATGTTGGAGACAAACCATCTGTTCCTGTCACCTCTGACAAGGCTTCAGCAGAAAATCACTTTCATCCCTCACCGGGGTGGGAGGATGCCGCATGATCGCACTGCAGAAAAGGGGAGGATGGAGACAGGTCTTCCCTCACAGCTGGGGGAATCTCTCAGGAGGGGTTTAACATCAGACATCTCCCTCATTGGCTGCCTCTCCCTCACCAATTCAGCTGCTGTTGTGTCACCAAATCCACAGGTGTCCACTGATTCAGAGGACAGAAGAATGGAAAATCCCCATGCCTTCAGGACAGGGGAAAAATGGGACGGGCGTCTCCAATTCTCTTCCTGCCCAGCTGTCTAACTGCTACTTCCCAGCACCAGCAGAGCAATAAAAGTAAATAAATTGCCTCAAGCCCTTCTAGAGAGGGGTGGGATCTCAGTTTAACCAATGGCTTGGAATTAGGAAGAGAAATCTCTCTCCTTCCTGAGCATTCCAAAGTGAAACAAACTTGGTTACTCTCCATGGCAGCCAGGATGTCTGTGGAAATACTCCAGGATGAAGTCTCCTGCTCCATCTGCCTGGATGATGAAGGGGAGCTTTTCCAGAACCCCGTGTTCATCCACTGCGGGCATAGCTTTTGCCGAGTGTGCATCACTTGGCACTGGGAAGGATGGACCACTGACTTCTCCTGCCTCCGGTGCAGGGAGACGGTGCCGCAGCAGAGCCTCTGACCCAACGGGGACTTGGCCAAAATCACTGGAGCAGCCAAGAGCTCAAACCTGCAACAGGTCAGAGAGGTAGAAGGAGGGGAGAACTTGTGTGAGAAGCACCATGAACCCCTGAAGCTCTTCTGCAAAGATAAGCAAAAGCTTATCTGCATGGTGTGTGACAGGTCGAAGGTACACCATGAGCATTCTGTGGTTCCCGTGGACGAGGCTGCCCAGGAGTACAAGGTGAGTGGTTTATGGGCACGTTGACACACAAAGGGCCAGAAGTTCCTGGTGTTGCTGCCCTCGGTTGGTGCAGACACCTGTACAGCCTTTGGGCTGTGGGATAAACCACCTTTGGGCTCACCCATCCTTGTCTCTTGATAACAACTGCTGGGGGGGCATTACCCAAGGAAGGGGTGGACATAGGAGCACCATGCTCTTGGGAACCCAGGGGATCTCTGCCCCAGGGTTCAGCCATGAGCAGAGGTTTAGACAAGAACAAGAAGCACCGTGTGCATATGATTTCTCACCACCCAACACCCAAGTAACCTTTTAACCTCTCCATTTGCAAGGCCAGGTGTTTGCTGAGCCTCCTGACGGTTTGCTTATCCAGCACCCATAAATGGCTCCTCCGCCAGGATGCAGGTCTATGCTGAAGATCAGTAGGAAAAAAAAAAATAGAAACCTCAGCCCTTCTCCTACCCCACAGCTCGCAGAAATAATCTTGATCTTGCTTTAAAAAAAAACAAACCAAAGACCCTCAATGAGTTTTGAGCCAGCTGTGGACCAGGAAGCACCACTGGTGTTGCAGTAGCAAAGAGCCTCCCTCTGATGTCAGCCAACAATGCCATTAACCAAGGGACTTCTTTCTTTCCTCTCAGGAACAAATTCAGACCCAACTGCAGCATCTGAAATTAGAGCAAGAGGGGTTTCAATCTTCCATGGAGCGCAGAGAAGAGAGAGTCCAGGACTACACCGTAGGTGCCATCAGTTTTCCTTTGCAGAGGATGGGGGAAGAAAGGAGGAACATCTCCTCTTCCTCTCTGCCATGGGTGGGTGATGCTCCAGGGGTGTGGGGAAGGGAGAATGGGTTTGTGTCTTCCCCAAAGTACTCTTTTTGGTGGATCCAACTAATGCATGACCCTCTGTTGACTCTAGATACTCCTGTCCTGCTCTCTGCTTTCCTTTCCCTGCTTTGGCTTGCCTTTGGCAGAAGAAGAGAGAAGCTGAGAAGCAGAAGATTGTGACTGAATATAAGCAGCTGTACAAGTTCCTGGAGGAGCAGGAGTCCTTTTTGCTGGCCCAGCTGGAGCAGCTGCACACAGAGATAATGAACGTGCATGGAGAAAATCTCTCCAGCCTTTCGGAGGAGACCACGAGACTGGGCTTGCTGATTGGGGAGATGGAGAGGATGTGCCAGCAGCCAGACTGTGAACTCCTGAAGGTGAGAGCCCAGGCTTTCCAAACTTGCTGTGAAGGCACTGGTGGAGCACCAGCCTGGGCCCCAGCTCTGGGTTTTAACCCCACCATGCTGAAGGAGGGACTTCCTTACAGGGGGACCCTGGTACTCCAAAGGGAGGTATTCCAGGTCACTAACTCTCTTTTTCTCTCTCATCTAGGACGTGAAAACCACCTTCAGCAGGTATGTGGTCCTTGTCCTATCAAAACTTCACCCCAAGAGAGTAGCTTTGTGTCAGGATGCTGGGAGAAATCATGCAGGGACAGGCTGTCCCTTTGGGCTTGACTGAGGACACTGGGGTTTGGAAGGAGGGCTCTTCCTCTCCACTTACTTCATGGTAAATTCAGACCCGTACTGGCACTAACTGGGTGCCAAGACAGAAGCCCCTGGGGTGGATCAGCAGGTCCATGGCCATGCAGGGATGCTCCTCCAAAGCAGCTTGCAAAAGGGAGAAATGGTTCAGGGCTGAGCTGAACTAGACCCCTGGACCGTGGGTGGGGATGTGGGTCCCAGGTGGGTCTGCTCAGGGCTGTTAGTTCCCATTGGGAGCCTGAGGCAGCCACCTCATCCTTTCACAGCTGAAGCAAAGCAATAAACATCTGCAAGGGTGATGTGTGATCCTGGTGTGTCATTTGCTGTCTAATATGTGCCATACAGCACAGACCCATCATCTTCCCTCCACTAATTCTCCCCTCTGACTGCTGAGAAACACTGAGGAGCAAACTGCAACCAGGCGTAAACACATCCCCTCTTTCCTTCCAGGTGCAAGACTGAAACATTCTCACACTCCCTTGATATTTCCCCTGAGCTGGAAGAGAAATTCTGTGATTTAACCAAGAAAACTGCAGCCATCAAGGAGGCTATGGAGAAATTTCAAGGTACCGTGCGCAGGTCCAGAAAGGAAAATGTTATCGTGCTGTTTGGTGGGGAGGGATGGAGTGAAGCCGTGCAAAAGAAATACATCCTGGTTGTTGAGTGAGGGATTTTTTTCAAGATCCGCTCATGAGATTGCAAATGAGCAGCAAGTGTTAGTCTGATATTCCTGCCTGCTGCTGTTGTTGCCTGTTGCACTGAGTCCCACATACTCCACATTAACTACGGGAAGACAGTGTCTTGCTGCTGTCTCATGCTCTTCACCACAGACATTCTCCAACTCTTTGTTTTCTTTATAGCAGCCCCTCTGTGCGTGGCTGAATTTCATATGTGGAGTCCTACTTTTCGCCTCTCCCTCCTCAAGTTTCTCTACATTCCCCCAGCTCTCTGGATTTTTGCAGAAATCCAGAGTCAAACCAGTTTCTCTTTCTGCCTCTCACATTTTTCTCTTTCCTCTAGGCATACTGGAGGAGCTCAGTCTTCCTTTAACAAGTAAGTGAACTCAACATGTCCCCAACCAATCTAGGACAGTAAATCAAAAAATAGAGTAAAGCAAGCTCTGCTGCCCCCAAAGAATAACCTAACCTCATCTGCTGCCTCCCTTCCTCCTTCTCCCATACTGGTCCCACCACGAGGCAACGCCTGGAGGAGTCCCAACGGGATCGCATGATGGGAAGGGAGATAAAAAGCCTTGTGCCCCCCAAAACCTGCTGCAATGAGCCTGACTCTCTCTCTACCTCCAGCACAGGTGACACTGGACCTGAACACAGCCAATGCCAGGCTTTACCTCTCGGAAGACTGCAGAGTCGTGCGGTGGGAAAGCCATGAGCAGGACCTGCCCTGCAACCCGGAGAGGTTCAAAGAGTGTCCCTGCGTGCTGGGCTCAAGGGGCTTCACATGGGGTTGGCACAGGTGGGAGGTGGAGGTCAGCAGAGAATGCACGTGGGCCATTGGGGTGGCCAAGGAGTCGGTGTTGAGGGCGAGGTTTCCCCTGAAAGGGGGGATATGGGCACTGCATCACAGCAGAGATGAGTACGAGGCTCTGACCTCTCCTCGTAACACCAGCTTGACCCTACGCAATGTCCCCCAGCGGATCCGAGTCTACTTGAACTGTGAGGAAGGGAAGGTGGAGTTTTATGATGCTGTGAGCAAGGATCGGATCTCTGCTTTTCTGCGGGGTTCTTTCAAAGGGGAGAAAGTCTACCCATGGTTCATGGTGTTATGGGATGCTCACCTCAAACTCGTGTTCCAAGGCATGGGAGAAAAGAAATAAACATGCCATCCACTCACCTATGTGGAAAAAAAAAGCTCAGGTTCTGAGCTTTGTCCCAATTCCACCATGAGCCTCTGTGGCTTCCGGTGCCACTGGGCAGTGGGGAATTGGTGGGACCAGACAGACCATATGCCAGGGACATCCTGGAAAAGGAACCAAGGGAAGGAGGAGTCCCCAGGCATATCCCAGCCTCCATGATTGTTTCCACGCTTAATGCAAAACAGACATAGCTGCTGGAGCTGGCACCTGCCATGGCATCGAGGACAACCTCTTCCCTCCAAGCCAAGCCTGAAATGAAAAGGCAACAAAAGGGTAGCGGTGTTCATGTTCCTTTCCTTTAGTGGAAAATGGGACCATTTCTGTGCCTTCAAATATATTTTCATCTTTGAATCACTGAATGTTCACTGACTGTTCCTGGGTGCCTGCAAACTCACCCAATTGGGGAATTAAATGAGCAATTCTAAGTAATTTCTGCCTTGGGTGTTTTCTTTTTGGTGTTTTGTTTTTGTTTTTTCCCCATGATTTTTCTTTGGAACTTGTTTAAAATAACTGGAGGAAGGAAAAATAATCTTAATTCCTCTCTAAAACCTACTGCACAGGGAGATGATAAACCTGAGTTTTTTGCACTGTCAGACACAGCAATTCTGTGGAAATGGAGATAGTGAAAAATCAGCGGCCATCCGGGAGTTGGAGTCATTTATAGCTCGGTCGGATCTTGACTCAGTGTGTAAAGGGGAAGACAGAACGGGGAATAAACCCATAGAAATAGGATTGCTGCTTTTGGTGTTGGCTCAACATGATCCCTGACACACTGGGCTTTACTCAAGCAAGAGATCGGACTTCTTCCTTGTGAATTCCTTCCTTCTTTCTACGATGGGGTCACAGCATTGGTGTATGAGGGAAGAGCAGCTGACATCATCTGCCTGGACTTGTGCAAAGCCTTTGACACCTTCCTGCACAACATCCTTGTCTCCAAATTGGAGAGACATGGATTTGACAGTGGGACCAATTGGTGGATAAGGAACTGGCTGGATGGTCACACAAAGAGGTGTGGTCAACATCTTGATGTCCAAGTGGAGAACAGTGCCGGGACTGGTGTTGTTTAACATCTTTGTGGGAGACATGGACAGTGGGACTGAGTGCTGTGTGGCACGGTTGACACACTGGAGGGAAAAGATGTCATCCAGAGGCACCTGGACAGGCTTGAGAGGTGGGTTCGTGTAAAACTCATGAAGTTCAACAAGGACAAATACAGGTTGGGAGGGGAATGGATTGAGAGCAGCCCT
>NW_010143036.1:0-43433 GCF_000699245.1 Pterocles gutturalis
GAGTGTGTAATTTAGCACGATCAAACTAGTCTTTTTTTTTTTTTTCTTCCAAATTTAAAAGTTCTAAGTTCAGCAAAAAAGTTTTTCATAATGCAAAGATGTTTTCAAAATATTATATGGAAAACCAAGTCATCAGTCTGGATTTTATCCTGCTTTTGTTTACACCTGACAAAAGCTTTGCAACTCACTTTAAACAGGAGTTGGATTTGGCCTTTCAGGTACTTGTCCAAATAAATCTTCTCAGATCTTCCCCATCCTTAGTAAGTGAGTATTTTAAAAACGCTAAAATCTGTTTGATATAATACTATAATACTTGCCAACGACTTGTCATTATTTATTTTGGAAGCAGTTCTGATGCAGAAATGGTAGGTCCATCAATAAGTATTTGTTTTTAACAATCTTGTCAGCATAAATACTGTCCTACATAATTTTATTTCTGGTCAGCATCAGAAAAAAAATTATAATGATTATCCCTCTGGTCTTTTCAATACACTTATGTTAACAGATTTGCATTCTGATCTAAACTGTGAAAATTAAGTGCTTGTACTTCGTGCTGGAAGTATGAATGTCTTCATAACGCTAACAGAACATCTTCCATTTAGAGGGCAAAGCTGAAAAAGGTGTTCCTGGAACATAATATTTTGGGTGGGATCATAGAGGTCTACTTTAGTCCTTTTATTACAAGTGTTATGTTGTACTATCCTGTCTGAGACTGTCTTAGCCTTTGAAATATGTTTGTTATAGAATACAGAGTTCCTCAGATTTTCTTTAGTCTTATAGAAAGGAAAAAGATAGCGGAATCAAAATTTAAGCCGCTGTTCTAATGCTCACCTCCAACATGGATGGATTTATAGAAAGGAAAAGGATAGTGGAATCAAAATTTAAGCCCGTTCTAATGCTCACCTCCAACATGGATGGACTTTAAAGCTGCAATCCAACAAAACCCCTGAGCCCCTTCAGTATTCTTATATTAAATACAGATGATAATAATAGGTAATGAGAATAAAATTAAATTTTGGAATTTGTAGAAAAGGATCGAGGGATCTGCAGATTATAGAATCACAGAATGGAATCAAAGAATCATAGAAAGGTTTCGCTTGGAAGGGACCTTAAAGATCCTTGAGTTCCAACCCCCCTGCCATGGGCAGGGACACCTTGAACTAGACCAGGTTGCTCAAAGCCTCATCCAGCCTGGCCTTGAACATCTCCAGGGATGGGGCATCCACAGCTTCTCTGGGCAACCTGGAGACTGGCTGGAGGTTAAAGCTGAAACTCAGTGGCCTTGCTGCTCTTTTAGTTCTATGTATCAATGGGAAAAGTGATCATGGCTGTACTATTTTTCTTACATTCTCTTAACTTAAAATCTCCCTTGCTCTTCATGAAGTGCATCATTCTTGATTTTGCATAGCATGTGCCATAATCTTCAAAATACTAAGGTTGTTTTTAATACTTTCTCTCTCCTTTATTTTGTCACTGTGCAAATATGTGCCAGAATTATTGACCCATAATAAAGATAATCATAAAATCATGTCATCCTATTAATAAGGCCTTCTGAGATGCAATGCTTTGGGTAATGCGATACATATACTAAATCAAATTGGAACTGGATGCCAGTAAAGGATTCCAACATTTACACCTCGCATTTTTTATAGGGCAATAGACTGTTGCTTCCTAAGTGTAATAGGAAAAGATTTAGTAAAAGTTAGTAGTTAATGGAGTTAGGAAATGAGCAAATACAGCAGTAATAGCTGTTGACAGAACAACCATTTTAGAGAAGCTGCAGTATGTATCTGTTAAATTTAAAGAAAAAAAAATTTGAGAAGGCATTCTGAGAAAACATGGAAATGATAGGACAAACTAGCTGAAAAACATCAGAGAAACCTAGCCAGTAACCATGAAAACAGCTCTAGAGGGGATGCAAGGGTGCTTCTCATCATCTGAAATGGTATACTACATGTAAAGCAGTTGTAAGTATTTTCTTCTTTCTTTGAAGTATTTGTACGAAAAAACCAAACAATAAAGATGGCCCAAAACCCCACTCAAAAACCACACCATGTTTTTTCCACTGTAGTGTAAACTTAAATTACTTTGGAGACTGATTTTACAATGTAACTTTACCAGATGGAAATGGAAATTAATTGGAGAAGATAATATGCATGGAAGATACATTAGTTTAAGAGATGCCATAGAACATGAGAGTTATCTAGCCTCTGTGAGCTAAACAGACTTTTCAGTGAAGTTTATATATCAAGTAGTTTTATATAATAAGAAAGAGACATCTGATATTCTTATGATATGTGTGGTATGCTCACTAATGAGAAGTGCAGCCAGGGCTATGTTCAAAGGCTAAGAACAGTGGTTACTGCACCTGGAGAACTCTATACTACAGAAATCAAAATTCTTGCAAGTAGTATTGACTGAAAACGGATTTGAGATCAATTCTGAACCTGAAAAATAAAATAAGCTGGATATGGCTTTTTGAATAATAGATCCTTTGGCTATACTTACTGATTTACTTTTTTGGTGACCTAACTAAAGTAACGGTGCTGAATTAAAAGAATATATAATTAACTTATTGGATTTTAGGAAATATGCAATCTAAACTGTAAAAACAAAATCATGCAATGTAAAATGCTGTATTTGTCTTATTCATCTGCTTCCTTCTCAGTGTCAATTATGCCTCTGTCACCAGCGTTGTACCACCTGGAAAATTTCAATTAATTTTTCTAACTATGTTAAAGTGTTGACAGGCATCTGTTGAAATATCTATCAAGTTAGTAGAACAAATATTCCTACTAAAGTTTTATATAAGAGTTGAGCAAGAGTTCTGCACAACAAACATATAGGGGTTGAGACACACACAGAGTAACCTATTGTAATATGACTAAAATGAAATATTTCAATAATTCTTAATTAAATAAAACTTTCCCTAGTTTTCAAAGAATGATGGGGAGAAAAAAAAAGTTATCAAACTAGCTTACCTTAATTATTCTTTAGTAAAAATTACAGAGGCTCTGTGGGGTTTCTCAACAAAAGCAGCTTGTGGAGTTACAATGAAAAGAAATCTATGGTGCATCCAATATATCTAAACAGAGAAGATGACCTGGTTTTCTCTACTAGACGTCAGTGATTGATACATGAAGCTCATTGGAAAGGAATCACACAGTGTGCTATAAAACTGGAATGATTTAGAGTAAAAATGCTGAGAATGCAGAAGTTCTCTTTTTTTCTCTAGGAGACTGGGACCTTTAGCACCAGCTTCAGCATTCAGTCAACAGCGTCATTCAGGTCACAAAAGGATAAGAAAGGGAGATGGAGCATCAGATTATGTGAACCTAATTTAAAGTAGGTACTTTGGGACTCTGCCCACAGTGGAGAGGAGTCAATGTTCTCTGTTCAAAGTTTTTAGATGTGAAGCAAAGGAGGGCATTTTGCCTTTGTTGTGAAATCAAATCCTGAAGCAACTTTTAGGGCATTTGCTACTTCTTGTTATGAAGTAGGGACAGAATTCGACCTACAGGCATAGGATAATTTGAATTAAAGTCCTTCTACAAATTTCTTTATGCACATGTGTTCTGTGAAAAACAGAGATTTTAGTCTCGAACCAGTAAACCCTGAAAGATTATCCAGATTTACTCTGGCATACTGAAAGCGGGAATTATCCTAGTTCAAGACCTTCTGGGAAAACAAAACAAAACAAAACAAAACAAAACCACAAAACCAACCAACAAAAAAAAAAACCAAAACAAAACCCCCCAAAAAACCATAAAAAACCAAAACAAACTCACAGTACTACTACAGTTGTCCTTTATGCTGCCATGTGTGTCTAAATTAAATTTGCTCTATTGTGACTTCTGGCCAGTGTCAGGTGTATAAAGGGAAGCTAACTTTTCTAGTTATAACCTTTGGCCTATGTTTTTATCTCGGTCAGATTTGTCCTACTCTATGTCTTTGGGACATCCTCTCCAACTCCTGTATAGTACAGCAATCACCTGCAGGTACAGAAGAAAGCAAAAACCAACTAATAATCTGAGCTTTGTATCCCAACTCAGGGAGTTCTAAATGAGCAAGATGCAATCCGGTTGCAAGTTTGAGGTGTTTTTATAGCCAAAGTTTTGCTCAATTCCTCTTTGAGCATGTGCATCAGGTCTTTGGGACATCCTCTCCAACTCCTATATAGTACAGCAATCACCTGCAGGTACAGAAGAAAGCAAAAACCAACTAATAATCTGAGCTTTGTATCCCAACTCAGGGAGTTCTAAATGAGCAAGATGCAATCCGGTTGCAAGTTTGAGGTGTTTTTATAGCCAAAGTTTTGCTCAATTCCTCTTTGAGCATGTGCATCAGGGGCCAGAATACAGAAGCTCAGGGAGAGCAAGACTACTCCTAAGGTTCTTAGAGTAAGCAGCTTAGAGTTTCAAAGAGAAAGTTTGGAGGAGCTAGGTTTTGTTAATCCTCTCCCACTGTGCTACTTCAGACAAGTGAGCTGAGAAAAGGACTCACGATTCATCGTTAACTCTTCAAAAGCAAGTGCTCTTTCCACCATCCCACAGTTCACTCAAGACTCCCGCTTTGAGGGCAGTTCTGCAATACCCATGAGAATTTGCTTTTACTCTTTAAAAGAAAGACAACATTGGCACAATAGGTATAATAATTTTTATCTTAAACCCATGGATAAGCGTGAAGGAGTAGAGGTGGCTCTTGAAGATTAGAAGTGGTTAGATTGTTAAGTGCTACCTTCAATTAGTCTAATCTTTTTTCATAGACAGCCTCATATTCTGGGAATAAAGTTTAACTTTTAATAAAACAAACATCTTGTTGTTTGTCAGCTGGCTTTTGTTGAAAGCTTTTGTTTGCAGCTTTGCTGGCAATGGGCAAACCAAATATAACAGAACTTGTCAGATGTTTATCAGTACAGGGCAATGATACCTAACAGATACATTTATCAGGTATTTGAAAAATGAATTCTTGATAATCTCATTGAAATGAGAAAGGTTCTGAGATGGAGTGTACAGAACAGCAGTATCCCTGGAGTAGCAGAAGTATCGTAAAGAACAAATATAATCATGCCAACTAGATTATGTTGCTGGGTAGGTAAGAAATACTATCTTGTCTCTGAATAGCTGAGGAGGTACCCAACATATGTGAGAAGGCTTGAATTATTTAGTTTTTCAAAACAGCACAAGTTCCCTCTTCTTACAGACTTTCATCCATCATTTCACTGCGAACTCTGTGATTTATTATTTATTCAGAGTTTATTTATACATTTACTATGTTCATTAAATTTTGTTTGGTTGCTGACAGACCTGAAAGGCAGATGATCTAATGTTTTCCCATGTGCATAATGAATCATTTGAATGAGCTAAAAAAAAAAATAATCCCAGCTAATGGACACAAATTAAAATGAAGCCATAACATCTCTGGTTCATCAGCTACTTAATTAGGTGATTAAAATAGCGAAGTGTTTTTCCGTTTCTCTTGGGAATGAAAATCCAATCTACTCGTATCTGTGTTATTCACAAAAGTGATGTTATTTTCTTTTTTAAACAAAACAAACAAAACAACTGCCTACAAGCAAACTATCAAACTGTATAATTTTGTGCTGTGATCAGTAGAAAGTGTTTAAAACTTCAACACTGATTACCAGGCTGGACTTCAGAGACCCTAGAAGTAAGCTTCAGCTTATGTTGTAGGTACAAGTGCTCAACTGTCATTACTACCTCTTTATTTTAACACCCATTTGCTTATTTTGCAGACTAGCATTATTTAGTGTAAATAGTAATCCTGGATTGATCTAAAGAAAGAGAAGGACAAGTATTTTGATGTTTCAGGTTATAGTACTGTTGGCACACAAAATAAATTTGAATTTTGAGGGCAAGGAATTTAAAGAAAAAAAAATCTTTATTTTTTTTTTTATGGCTTCAAATTTCAAATTCACAAGCATGTTACTTTAGTTATAGACATCCTTCAGTACATTTTTTGTGGCATTAGATATTTGTAGTTGTATGGGGGAATGGGTGTGAATAGAGCTTAACAAAATAACAAAAGGATTGTTTTTAATATATTTTCTCTGGACTATGTAATGTGCAGAATAAGATGCATTGAAACTACTCCCTACTATAAAGTTATATGACTAAGAGAAAGCTTTACAGGCCATATTTACAAACCATAGGTATCACACCAACTCTTGAGTGTTTTGAAGATAATCTGATGCTTAGTAGAACATTAGTTTGTATTATTAAACAGTTCCTTAAAAATTAAGGCAATCCCTAGCAATCAATACTAGGGAATACTGAGTAAGAAAATTAGGTTCTCTGTGTATACTGCTTGCAGCTGTTATGGAAATACTCTGAATTTTTGTGTCTGTGTTCAAATAATGATGAAAATTTAGAAGGTACAGAGAAGAGGCATGAGTTAAAAAATAATAATTAAAGACTCAAGGGGGTCAAACCTGTGTTCAGATAAAGTTGATGAAAATTTAGAAGGTACAGAGAAGAGGCATGAGTTAAAAAATAATAATTAAAGACTCAAGGGGGTCAAACTGCGTGTTCTTTCTGAGAGACATGCAGGGTTATCAGTCTACAGGTAGCTAAGCGTGAAGAGATGAAACGACTCTTTAGATAGCTGATAAAAATATAGTAAGAACCCATGTATGATGAAATACATTTTAACTATGTATCATCGACTAAGTGTCATTTTGGTGGTTTCTCCATTACCAGAATTCTTGAATTGAAGATGGAATGTTCCTCTGCTATACAGGATTTAGTTCAAAGAGGAATTACTTCTGTTTTATTTCCATTAGAGAAACTACATAATTTATCTGTGTACTAAAACAATATTAATATTTTCTTACAACTATGTAAAGTGAAAGGCAGCTACTCAAACAGGACCAGGGATTAATTAAGCTTAAATAAGTCCATATCAATATTTACAATTAAACTTGCTGATTAACTTTGTGTGAGCTTCTCGTACTATATCATCCTGGACAGCTTTCGTATGTTATGCTGGTGCTAAGAATGGAGAGAAAGACAGAAAAAAGAAAGTCAGTTTCCTGTGCCAACATTTTAAATCCTTACAAAAAAATTTACAGAAACAAAGCAGACTGGTGTTTGTTACCTAGCAGGAAGCTCTTTGTATAGATAGAGGTCATGTGTAGATTTAGTCGTTACATCTTCTTTGACACTTGGGTGTAAAACAACTCTGTAAACACAGACACACAGAAAAAAGCTTTTAGGTGGACTTTTCTATGTTAAAAGCTCTATCAGAGTGCATCTCAAGAGCACTCTAAAGAAGAAAAATGAAATTACGAAAAAGCTTTCTGATTAAAATAAATTATTGTGCTGGGTCTTCTGAAGAAATTTGATTGGATTATTTTGTAAAACTGGCCAATTTCCAAGGAGCAGTTATCACAGTGGGAAAGGCTATAAGCTGTGACTATAATAGTATCTCTACAGGCATGATAAATGTATCTGTGATTGGACCAATCGGGATTTCATGGTCTGAAGCATTATGAATTTGTCAGTTCTGTTCAATTGTTTCCAGAGAAGTGACTCCATCATATTTTTCATGCTATTTGGAAAAAAAAAAAAAAAATCAAAATGAAAGGGTTTAAAATTAGATTGTGTACTGGCTCCAAGCAATTGGTCCTTGTCCAGAATAATTTTCTAATCTGTTGATAGATTCTTGCTGTAATATTCACAATCCATTTGTGGCTAGTCGCAGCCCATTAACCATCTGTTCCTCTATTAAGCAACTTTCTTTTTATAATGTAAGTGTTTAATTTTAATAAACTTTATCTGCTAAGCACTTATCTTAGACATAATAAGGAACTGTTTCAAACATGGTCACTGGGCCACATAAAAGTAATAATTTTTTGATGGACTTACATAGATATAACAGGGAAAGAAACTATCAGAGTAATTTGAAAATCTGAAAGTATTTAAAATACATATTATTGTAAATAACTACTATTTGTTTATGTGCCATATGAACAAAAAGTTTTACAAGCTGAAATATTTGCCTAATTTAACAACACATGAATAGAAAGTGAGCTGTGGAGTATATCTTTGGTTTTATAGATTACACTGTACAGCAAAGGAAAGATCTGCTAACAGCAATATTTCTAAAACACTTCAAACATGAGGTATAGTTGTCTGGTGTGTTTTTATAAATTCATTTACATGTCTTGTTTGTATGTAAACATAATGAAAAATATCAACCGACAGCCATGAATCCATGACGTTTAAAAAGCACAGCATGCAAGAGGCAGAAAATAACAGAATTAAGATTGTTGGAGTGACCTTCAGTTTCAAAATGTACACATGGGCATTGTGAGAATCTTAATGTATTTCCATTAGAGAAACCACATCATTTATCTGTGTACTAAAACAATATTAATATTTTCTTACAACTATGTAAAGTGAAAGGCAGCTACTGAAACAGGATCCATTAATCCTAACTTATTTCTGACAAATTTCTAAATGATACAGAACTCCCACAGAAATTCACGTGCGTGCTATAAGATTGGGGAGGAATACTTGGGCTACTATTTGAATTTTCCAGTAGTAAAGAAATTATTAATTTTCTTCTGTAGCACAGTATGGTTTTTTTAGATTAGTTATATAGAAGAATAATAGAACTCACTTGGGTTATGAAGACTGAAGATCCTACATGTAATTTGGAAGTTCAATTAACAGAAGCTCACCAGCTCTGGTCAGTTTTGAGAGCTCTGTCCTATTCACTTTTCACCTTAACCCAGTTTCTTTTTTCTTTTCTTTTTTTCTCAATACTGAAGTCTTCATCTACTTATTAGTCATCTTGGAAAAAAACTGCATTTATCCTATTCTTTTATTCCTTTGAGTTTTGGTTTCCTTTCTTCTTTCCCACTTACTTTGTTTCTTAGCTCTTCATTCCTTTCACTCAGTTTCTTGTTTAAAGATGTTCTCCTGCAGCTTCCACTGCAGTTGATCTGATTAGCATAAATCTGAATAGTGTTTTCATTCCAGGAAAATGTTTTACTTCCTATTTTGAATTCTACAGGAAATAGTAAGGCTATAGAGATAAATATCTTGTTACTGTCTTATATATAAAATAATAAAATTTAGACTAATGAGATTTACTTTAAAGATAAAAAAAATGTTTAAGTAAAACAATGTCTAAAAGGATTGCTGTAGCAACATAGAAGAATTGAGTCTTGTGGGAAGAACTACGGAAACTATGGCATTCATATTCCCTAGGAAGTTCTGAACATAAACGGCATTTTAAAAATTTTCTTTTGCAACAGAAGAAAAACTTTCCATAAGATGAAATTTCAGAATCTTCTGTGTTTAAAAGTAAAAATGTAGTGGCCTTGTGGTTTTAAGTATTTGGACATATCTAGAAAAATAAGTTCCTATAGCAAAATTTTCTGAATAAATGAATCTTGTTCCACTCTGTTTGTGGCATGGGCCTTATCCTTCTGTGGCTTCTGAATTTGTGTATCCAGTCTGGCTGAAAATGAGCAAGGGATAAGGTGTCAAAGACTAAGTCCCACCATATTTTATTAAAATAAAGGGCTGACAGCGAAGAAAGCTTCCACAAAGATGTTGCTAAAGGAGCTTAGTGCTTATTAACAATTAAATGATATGGAGGTTTAACCTTATGTCACAGAGGAAGCCAATCTTCATTTGTTTGTGGCTCATGGAATTATTAGATTGATTCAGCTCAATTTTTTTATTGTTGGCAGTTACAGTACCTTCAGACAGTCATAGCATAAAAATCAAATAAAGTTTGAAGGAACTCTGCTCTCAGCTGTGAGACCGTTTCGCGGTTTAGACTCTTTAGCTTCCTAAATTTCATATTGTGTATAAATGAACTTTCAGAACAAAGTTTAGAAGTTTAATGCTATTTTTTTTTTAAGCTCCTATAGGGTTCCAGCAGTGAGATATCAGCATAGTGGTGTAGTCTGATTTAAAGGTTTAATGGCAGACAGAGAATTAAGGGTTAATAACAACACTAGAAGAAATCAATAATATGCTGGGAAAAGCACCATATGTGTCTAGATTTCAGAAATTATTCTCTCCTTCCATTGCTCCTGACTTCACTGTATTGTGCTTTTTTGTTTATTAACATCTCAAGTTACCCCCTTTGTCTTTCTTCATATATATAGATCTGTGAATGTAAAACATTTTTCTTCCCAACTGGCTGCTCTGGTAACCTTCAGGTCTCTGTTTTGGTGACCAAGAATTTGTCACCAGTTTCTCACTAAAAGACGAAATATATTGCTAATGAATTTCTAGAGCTGTGATACTAATTCTGATTTAATCTCTGTTTATCTTCAACACTGTATTTAAAAAAAAAAGAAAGGAAGTTATAAATTTTCAGCTATGTTTAGGTCAAGCCAATGTATGCAGAAGGAACATGATAAAAATCGAGATAAATACTGCAAACAATTTCAGGCAGAAGAATGAAGTTGGATGAATTCCTGAGTACCCTTCCAGCTCCTTTTTAACTCTTACTTTGGATTTAATTCCACCAATTCAGGGGGCAAAAAAGCTGAAAATTGAAAGAACAGAGCATACACAGAATCTCGCCTAACTGCTTTCGACCTCTGTAGATGTATATATGTTTCTGTTTTCCTAGGCCACTGAAGGTGGTCTTGGAAAGCTCTGCACTGGAGTTGGGCTACACAAGCAGTTTAGAAACGTATCCCAAATCTGCAATTGAAGTACTGTGCATTTGGAAGTTAAAATCCATAGCAGATACCGAAACCTACTTCCTATAAAATTTTGTTCAGAAGAAAGATGCTTTATCAGCATGACACAAACATATATCTTAGTAACAGTTAAAAAGAATGTTAATTCCAGGCTAAATACAGTCACATAAAAATAAAATCACAAATATGCAGGTTTATTCCTTTAAAAAAAAAAAAAATCCAACAATAGGCCTTAGTATCAAATATTTTAGACCGCACTCTGTGTGTGAGTGTGTAGACATGCACTTATCAATGTCAGGACAGAGACTTCATCTTGAACATTCAGTGGAAAAATGATATGAACCAAATTCAGTTTTACCTGGGTTAATATCAATTTAAACGTTTGCTATCTTCTTGCTTTCAGAGTTGCCTGTTCACTTCAGAGAGCCTGATCAAAAAGTTATCTTAGTCTGAACAAAAGTACTGTTCATCTCATACAATGCTGAGGGCCTTGGCAGCTGTAAATTGTCTTTGCTCCATTGAATTCAGTGAAACTGTGTCAGTTTTCCACAGCTGGCAATATGGCCATTCTAACTTACAGAAAAGGTTGAGGTCAAAGAGGTCTTCAGTCACAGGCTTTAACAAAGAATTAATCTTTCACCTGAATGTTACCCTAACTCCAACCTTGGCTGTCCTTCCACTGAGCTCTAGAGACAGCATCAATCTCATGATTCAAGCAGCCATCTTTCATTGCTTTAGATAGCTGTTAAAATCACATACTTAACAACTAAAGAGAAGTTTTTTTCTTCATTTATAGCATATTTATAAATTAGGTAGAGATATTTTTTGTTGAAAGTTGCTTAATAGACTTTCCCTGGCAGTTGCTATAGTAACACAGTGCAATAATTGAACCTTAAAGGTGATGTTTCATTTATGTTGAAAGATAGTGCATGCAAAGGAAGGCAGTATAGAAGTACTTTTACTAAATCATTTAAGGTATATTTAAGAAGGGGCATTCCAAAAAAAAGTCTCTTCTGCCAAAGGTCATAAACTCATTTTTTCTTGAGTTCCAGCCAAAGCTCCCTGTTCAGCCAGGCTGGTCTTCTTCCATGCTGACTCATCATTCTGCACGTGGGGATGGCCTGGTCCTCTGCCTTTAAGATTTCCTTCTTGAAGAATGTCCAGCCTTCTTGGACTCCTTTGCCCTTCAGGACTGCCTCCCAAGTGACTCTGTCAACTACTCTCCTAAACAGGCCAAAGTCTGGCCTCCGGAAGTCCAATGCAGCAGTTCTGCTGACTCACCTGCTTACTTCTCCAAGAACTGAAAAGTCTTCCATTTCATGATCACTATGCTCAAGCTGGCCTCCAGCCATCACATCGCCCACAAGTCCTTCACTGTTCACAAACAACAGGCCCAGTGAAGTGCCTTCCTTAGTTGGCTCCCTCATCGGCTGTGTCAATAAGTTATCTTCCACATGCTCTGGAAACCTTCTAGGCTGTTCCCACTGTATTGTATTTCCAGCAGACATTTGGTAAGTTGAAGTCCTCCACAAGAGCAAAGGGTAGTGATTGCGAGACTTCTCCTAGCTGCTTATAGAGTATTTCAACTGCTTCTTTATACTGGTTGGATGGTCTATAACAGACTCCAACCATGGTATCTCCCTTGTTGCCCTTTCCCCTGATTCTTACCCATAAACAGTCAGCCTTATCATCACCATCATTAAGCTCTAGACAGTCAAAAGACTCCCTAATATACAGGGCTACTCCACTGCCTCTCCTTCCTTGCCTATCCCTTCTGAAGAGTTTATAGTGTCCATTGCGGCACTCCAGTTGTGTGAGTCATCGCACCGTGTTTCTGTTACGGCAACTATATCACAGTTTTCCTGCTGCACAATGGTTTCCAGCTCCTCCTGTTTGTTGCCCATGCTGCATGCATTGGTGCAGAAGCACTTCAGTTGGGCTATTGATTCTACCACCTTTCTGGGGGAAGAAGCCCTAATTCCTATGTGACCATTCTCAGGCACTTCTGTGGTTTCTGACACATCAATAACCTTTGCATCTTTGCTGTCACATGGATCTCCAAAGTGGATGGATGGATATATAACAGGATATTTTAAGTTTTGGTGTGGTTCAATATTTTTTCTGTTGTCCTTTTCTGATCAGTTTGGTTTCTGTTATGTTAGATAAATTTGCCAATCAAAGTTGCTTAGTAAGAACTAAGTTGCCAGAGGTATTTAGGTGCCTGCTTTCTATTTGGGGTTAGGTTATCATTGATATTCAGAAATATTTGGGCACCAAAATTGGAGTTAATTCCCTCCAGGGTTCTGGTTCAGTGCAGAGCAGAGTACTTTGGCACTAGCATGATGCTACAGGCATCAGGGCTGTGTCAATGAAGTCAGTGAGATATATAGTAATTGAAATGCAATGATAGATCAATGTAGAATGCTCGTTATGTTGAAGACCCAGATATGGGAATGCAAGCTCATTACACAGCAACACTTCTTGGTTGGCTGTTCTGACTACGCCACAGGTCTTCCGTATAGACACCAAGAGCAGTTTAGACAGATATTTTGAAATGTGCATGAGGATGAAAAAATTAGGTGGTTGGGAGGGGTGGGGTTTGTTTTTTGGGTTTGGTTTGGTTTTTAATGTACCTTTGCCTTAACATATGCACAACAACAAGCTGATTTGGGCACTGGAAACCTCATGTAGCTGAAGAAAGAGAAATGCAAAGTTGTACACCTCAGGCAGAATAACCCCATGTAGCTGTACAGGCTGGGACTGAGTGGTGCAGCCCAGCTGAAAATTGCTTGAGGTTAAAATGACAGTGTACCTACACCACGAAGAAGGAAGACTGCATGCTGAACTGCATTACTGTGGCTAACAGATCACAATAAGTTATCTCCTTTTGTTCAGTGTTACTGAGGCTGCATATACAATACTTCCCATGTCTTTTAATCTCCCAGTTCAAAACACTGGTGATAAAATGGAGAGGATCCGGTGGTAGGATATCAAGGTAGTCAGAACCAAGAAAACGTGGATTAGAATAAGAGGCTGAGAAATCTGGGTTTATTTAATCTGACACAGGTTTATTTAAGGGTAATTGACAACTACTTGAAAGAGAGTTACAAAGGTCACAGAGACAAGCCTTTCTCAGTAGTGACAGGAGGTGTGATGGGATGATGGCTGTGAGTTGCAGCCTGGAATTATGTATTAGAAAAATTTATTTACTAGCCAGGATGCAGGGGCTGGCAGTGCAGATATGTATATTTATATGTATGTATGTATAGCATTGGGTTTACCTCAGTTTACCTAGACATGGCACGGCACCTCCTTCTCGGAAATTTTCAAGACTTCAGTAGGCAAAGTCATGGCTGATCTGACCTAGTGCTGTGGATAGTTTCTCTTCAAGTAGCAACCAAACTAGGTGACCTCCAAAGATACTTTTCAGACAAGCCTTTTATGATTCCATGAGTTCTCCCCCAAGCTGCTGAACTATGTCTGAAAGGACAAAGATATCATGCTGGGAAAGTTGTCAAGAAGGTAAAAATGAGTGAGGAAAAAGTACCTTCTCCCAGTGTCCTCCCCCCACATAAGTCATAGTACCTAGAGGGGTGCATTCTTTCAACCACACAAGGAGCAAGGTGTATACAACTGACAGGCTTTACTGTATATATTTTGAATGGATTGTTGATTGGCTGTCGAGGGGTTTGCAGGCTGCTGAGGCAAAACACACATGGACTGAGTTCTGCCTGCCATTCCCTCTAAAATGACACTCAGTTCATATACAGGTGCCACATGACTTAGGAGAACTTATATAATGGAGAATTTTACCCTCTTTCATTTCTTTTTTTTTTAACTGGCCAGTGACTTTAAAATATATATGAAAGACAGAGAGTGCATGCTTTCTTATTGCTCATTCCAGCAATTTTCTTGCTGTGGAACAAGTGGCTTCATTTTACAGTAATCTTGCCTTTGAATTTTGAGTTTTCTGTTTAGAGGGGGGAAAGGATGTGAGTCCAAACTTCTGCTTCCCTCATAATTTAACTCTATTACATTTTTGTTGAGAAAGAAAATAAAACTTTAGTAGGCTTTGTTTGCTATGTGTTTCATTAATCTAGGGCAGGTATTACTTGGGTTTGACAGCTAAGGGAAACATAGAAGATGTTTACTTCTTATACACTGTCAGTTGCAACAAAATGAAAATACACATTTTCCTGATGTTTACAGTCCAACTTTTCTCTGAAGTCTGACACTAAACATGTGATCAAAGGCTTCTTCTCAGCAATTCTGCAACTGATATTTCAAACTGTACAATTAGTACATGCTTTTACTTTTGTTAGGTTATGTGTTTAGTGTCTGATCACCATAAAGAAAAAGGCCCAACAAGGATCAGATGACTAATGATTTTAGGGGGGAAGTTTCTACCCTAGTCCTAGGGCTATCATGGCAATGTGACCCACCATGAAGGCTCCATCAAAGAAATTCCTCTCTTAGAATGCCTTGCAGGCTGCAGGGAGTTACTGTCTACAGGGGTGTAGGAGTCAGTATGGGATATAAAAGGTTTTGGGGATTGTGTAAAATTTACTAAGGGATATTTTAAGGGATGGTGGAAATGTGTGAAACTGATTATGGGATTCTTAGAGGGAGGAACAAAGGCAGGGAAAGGGACAGATCAAGGTGGACTGAGAAGGAACAAGTACAGGTAAGGGAAAAGGAAACTCAGGGACTACTTGACTGTGAGCAGATGGCTGGTCAGCATATTTATCCAGCTACGCCCTATAATTGATGGCTCCTGTGTGTCCTCTCTTCTTATTAAACTCTACTCTCGTTTTTCTGAGTGTTTCATTCTGGGTGTATGCAACACTAGTGAGATAATGAGGAGACCGTAGATGTGAGAGTTAGTTGCTGCAGGGACCATAGATCCAAGACAGCTTTCAGAGAGAGCAGGGGATCTGAAGGTCAGCTATGGAGAAGATCATAGGTCTGGACAGCCTACTGGAGATAGCTGGTGGGAGAGGATGGTGTGTATGTATGTATATGTGTATATAATGAGAAGAGACCTGAGAACCACCAGCTGCAGTGCAACTGCAAACCTCAGATATTTGTATGTCCAGGTGCCAGCAGCAAGAGAGACTAGAGGTATTTTGTGCAAACTTGTGTCTAAGGCCAGCTTCTGGAGTGATCCATATTATCTGTTAATTTTCGTGTATATATTTCACCAGCTGACTTCAGTGATGAACAGACGGAGAGGAGGAACAGAACTGACCCACCTGTAGTGTTCACGTTTGTGGGAATGTTACATTTTTCTTCTGTGGTTTCTGGTAAGGTAATGTCTTCTGCCTGTTGTCTGTGTGCCCAGCTGTATATACGTGTGTATCCACATATGCATAGTATGTGATGTGCATACTTACTTGTATTTGCTCTCGGCCTCAGTACTGGCCAAACCTGGGGACAGTAGGTGCAACATCATTGCATCTATCATTCTACTGTATTTTTTTAATAAGTTATAAGATGGCAAAGTAAAAATAATAAACCCATACTTTCCCAAGTTTTAAATTGGTTAAAGTGAAAACAAAAAAACCCCAATATTAGTTTATGAATGTTCACAGGTTAAACACTAGCCAAAGAAAACTGTCAGAGTTTGAGACTCCTGGAATTTTTAAGAGGAAAAAAAATAATCCCATCAGAATAAGAGGAAAAAGAGAAGTCAAAACCAAATATTAGTCTATTTCCTCCAGATCTATAGACTATTTGTGAACACTGGAAGGAGGGGCTGGGGGGCAAGAGGAGGGAACCTTAAATATTGTTGCATACTGCATTGAAAGAAAATCTTAGACATTCCAGAATATTGTTATAAATTTTTTGACCACTTATTAACCGGCTGCACTATGAACAAACAGTGGACTAAATTATGTCTTCCAGAGTCCCTGGACAGATGAAAGTTCACCATCAGAGATGGGAGTGGAGAGTACACTTATGTTCTCAAAAAACGTGGGTAGTGCTTGATATCTTGTGGAACGTTTAACACACAGTTTCAACTGACTGGTTGGCTCTGTAAATAGCCAGTGAGGAGTCAGTGAAAGTGGCTGTCGCTATTGGACAGTGAGGACCGCAGATGGAGAATGATTAAAAATATATTAAACTTCCCAAATGTGTGCCTAACGGACACACTTGTGTTTATACACAAGAATTCAAAAACTCACATTACAGTTCTTCCTACGCTTTTCCCAGTTCAGGTTTAGTGACATGCTTTTTATTATCCAACAGTGATACTGAGAAGTGATTCTATTTGCTGCTGCAGACTTTAGCAAATTAATCTTTCCTGTGTGAATCAATTTCAGACTGACAGTTTTCCTTGGGAATAGTTTACTTTGAGTATTTGCTGTTAGAAGTTCATAGATTGTTTGCACCTCCTCCATCAGCAGTCACAGTAACCTATCAGTTTTGTTCCTATCTGTTAATAAAAAGCTAAGAAAAGGGGTAAACACTTCCTGGATTTGACTTCCTTGACTCCTGAAGTCTCTTCCTTTCTCTGTCCAGCTCACTTCACTGACTATGTCTCCCAGTTCTTTGTATTGTAGTATGAAATTGAGATCCTTGGCTACAGGGCTAATCTATTTATTCTTTTTTTTTTTTTTCGTCGACTCAAGTCACAACTACAGGTTCAACTCCTTGACCTGTCCTTCTAGAATTTATTAATTATTTATCAAAGTCACACCAAAAATATTGTCAAGGACAATTTCAGATCAGTTATAGCATCCTTCTTCATCCAAGTGAGTAATTTGGCAATGTAATGTCCCATAATGAGGCAATTCCAATATTAGCCTCTCTGATAACATAAGTGCTCTCAGATCATGTTTTAGTTTCATCCTAAGATTCTGCAGCAGATTTCTACCATTGCATTAGCACATTATTCTTATTATCCTTTTCCAAAATGACATAGTCATATCTGCTGTAGCTATTATGCTTAGTTTCTTTGTACTCTTATACAACACATAATGTTGACTCACTGCCTCTACCTTCTTACTGGCTTCCCAGGATAGAACAGTATCTTTCAGTACCTCCACTCTGTCACGACTATTTCTCAGAGTGAATTGTCATGAAAAGTTACCACAAAATTTGTAACAAAAATTTTGCCCTGTATGTTTGACTCACAAAACCCCAACATAATACTTCCAGTTATATTACTTAAATTTCACAGTGTCTGCTATTGTCCTGTCAACTAGTGCCATAATAAAAAGAGTAAGTGTTTGAAATCTGAACATTTTGCATAGGTGACTTTAAAATTGATATTATTTACTGACCTTTTTTTTAATATTATGTAAGTTTCAAGTTTAATACTCAAATGCACTTATTTTCTCCAATTATGCAATTCATGAGGAATATTAACAGTACAGTATTGGTGGCTAATTTAGCTGAAGGCAACTGTGTGTTTAGCTCAAATATTAGACATGAATATGATTTTGCTAATTAAGAAGTTGTTTCTTTTCCTATTGAAGCTAATAGGAGGCTTATATTGAATCCCCTTGGAGCAGACTTCAAATGTTGTAGTTCTTAGAAAAATCCTTATTCATGTTTTGGCACCGTGTAATGCTTTTTCTTTGCTTGTGCTGTTTGTTTGCCAGAGGCAATAGCTGTGCACCTACAACATTATTTCAATCAAAGCAGCAAACTCACTTTTGCTGGTTATATACACCTCTTCTAGAAGGAATTGCCCTACATCTGTCTGTAACATCCGATTACTTACACAATCAATTAACAGAGCTTATAAGATGGTCTGTGAGAATGAGATGATTTCAAGAGCTGTAAGGGAAAAACAGAGGAAAATGTATTAAGTCATCTGCTACAGATTTGGAATTTGCTATAAGTGTTTCATTATATTGCTTGTTTTGAGCATTATTCTTCAACTAGAAATTTCTTAAGTCTGTAAGATCACTCAAAAAAAACCAGCCATATCAGATGTATGACATACATATCACTTTATTCTTCTCATGAAGAAACAGAAAATTCGAACAAATTTCTATAAAATCTATGAGATTTATAATTCTGATTTTTATTTCTGTGTAGGACTTGCTAGAAACTAGTTTTTGAAATATTTAGTGGTTAAAATGAAAAAGAAATGCTGGAGGGAAATAAAGAAGAAGGTATTCTCAAATCTTTGAAATCTTTGAAAGAAAAATGTGGTATTCTACTGATTCAGGGCGATGATGTAAACTTAGACATTATTAATTTTTTAGAGCTAGTAGACAATGGTGTTGTGTGCAGTTCCCTTTTGCCTCTGGAACAGAATGTCACAGAGGAATCAAGAAACCTTTCTACCAATTCGGCTATTGCTCTTCGTGTTTCTGCAGTGTGTAAGGTTTTTGTCACCATGGCATTTGTAGCAATAGACAAGTTTAAATTTTTTTTGGCCAGTTCTTCTAGTGAGTAAAAAGAGTCATGTGGTTTGAAAAGCATGTTCCCCCATCAAACTCAAACCCACTGATTTTAAATGAATTGCTGTGATTTAAGTTTGTATTTCAGGTTACATTTTGAAAAGTGTAAAACGGCATGCTTTCAAAAGGGGCTGTGGGTGCACAGATGTTTATCCCTCACTGAAGGATAATAGGATTTATAACTGTGAGTCACGCTGGTGTTTTATACAAAGCTCTAATCACCATTAGAAATACCTGTGTTGTCTGACTGTGCCTTGTGGATACAGTGACATAGAAACCACAGTTTCAGGGTGAACAGCAGAAGTGAAGCATAACCTGGTTAGATCCGTTGTGGTACCTGGTGACTGGCATGTTCCTTTACCCAGAAACACAGAGGTAGACCTCTCTGGAGTCAGAGGACATTCAGGCTTTGTGCAGCCACTTGCCTCAGTCTGAGCTTAGCTGTACCAAGAAGGAAATGATCACAAGTGTGCCTGCCTTTTCTGGCTTTGCAATGTGGACAAAACGGTGCTGAAGGCAGAGTGGAAGGTATTGCCAGCATCTTCTCAGCTAGCAAGCAAGCTCCAGTTCAGGTGTATTAGTGCTATGCTGCTGTTCTAGTCCTTGGGGGGGGGGGGGGATTGCAAGTGGCATGGCTCTAGCTGAGACTGCAGCTTGTTGTGTGACCTTCTCAGGATCAAAAGAGAAGAGCAGTCCTGGAACAACTGGGTTTCAAAACTTGAATCTAGCAGCACTGCCATCAGAGGCCAGGGCCTGACACAATACTCCTCTTCTCTTCCACTGCTAAGAGAAACCAGGCTCTCTCCTCTCTCTCTCTTTTCTCCACCTCTGAGACTGTCTCTCGTAAGAACCAGGGGAAGGAGGACTCTGTTCTGGAAGACAGTTCTCTCTTTTGGGACCAGTGCCAGCAGTGTCATGCTACTCTATTTGAACAGTGCCAAGCACCTGAGCTGTTCTGTGGGAGCACTGAGCACAATAGTGTGCTCTGTTTCTCATACCTAGTTCTGTCTCACACTTATCTGAAAGATTTAACCTGAAAGAGGGTAGATTTAGATTAGATGTTAGGAAGAAAATTTTTACTGTGAGGGTGGTAAGACACTGGAACAGGTTGCTCAGGGAAGTTGTGGATGCCCCATCCCTGGAGGTGTTCAAGGCCAGGCTGGATGAGGCTTTGAGCAACCTGGTCTAGTGGAGGGGGTCCCTGCCCATGGAAGGCTGGAACTCAATGATCTTTAAGGTCACTTCCAACCCTAACCACTCTATGATTTTATACCAATATTCACCACCTTTGCCTTGCAGCTGAGACTTGTGCCTGCTTGATCAAGTACTTCTTCGCTGAGCTTAAGCTAAGCTGTCTGCAGGGCAACATTTACTACTTGGTACTTCTGCATGTAGTCTGAGCAGGACAGGGCCATTTACACAGGCTTCAATACACAGGCTTGGTCTGTTGTCTGGGCAAGATTCCTGTGAAGGCATCTTTTTCCAGCCACTTGGGGACTCATGGACAAGAAGGTATCCTGTTTGTGGTAAAAGACCGCAGAATCTACCCCAAGGGACTGAAAGCTATTTCAGTGCCTTAGAACAATCTTGCAGTCTGGGAAATGGAATTGTCGCAATTGTGGATGCCAAAATATTTGGCAATGCTGTTGTGCAGGAAAATAATGCAACTTAGTGTGACGAACTCAACACTGGAAGAAGAAAGAGTAACAGTAAAAGAAAATTTTCATTAAATAGTCCATCCCATTTTGGCACATACTAACAAGCAAATGTAGTACTAAGGAACTGTGCAGAGCTACCAAGGATAGATACTGCTCGAACTCTAAGCAGTTTAATTACAAACAGATGATATGCATGGGTATATAGTGCATGGGATCATGCTAAGAGTGGGTTACTGTCCCATTATCTCTTTGATTTTGTTTTCTCCAGTTCCTTTAAGAGAGTCTGGTAAAATCCTCTGAAAGGAGGTGGGAAATTTTTCTTTCTCTTTGGGAGCTACTGAGCTTGCTCAAGGTGGAAAAGGCTTAAGAGATTAAAGGGTAAAGCTAGAGGAGAATTTCAGCTTGCAGTTGGAAGCCTGCACTTCATGCATATTGAGAAACTGCTGCAGGCTGGGAAGTGAGAGCCAGCAACATTGGAGGTGGTAGGAGCTATCTATCCCAAGTGACTGCAAATCAGAAAAAAAGATCCCTGAGCTGGCTGTAGGAAAGTGCTCCCCTCTAAGGTCACAGTGTGGAGTGCTATCAACTCTCTGTTTTCTCACACTGCTTAGAGTTTTCTCTATTGAAAAGTTTAGATTTTTTTATTCAAATAAGCTTTGGGGCTTTTGTGTTTTAGAAATCTTTCAGTCTTTTGGGGGAGGTCCAGTCACAGTTATCAGTAGACATGGCACAGTCTAAGAGCCAAGTCATCAGTAAGATTGTTTGTGTTAATTGTGCACACGAGTGTGGGCAGACTTCATAGTTTCTTAAGCTTTATCATGAAGCACAAGCTTTTTGGATGTAATGAAGCTGGAGTAAGGCTCTTTGTCTCAGTCATAGGCCAGTGCACAATGCCTGGAACTAGAGGTCAAGTGAAGGCTGTAATGAGGAAGGAGAGCTGCAGGCAGGGGAAGAGGCTTTATTTGTTGTATTCGCACCCATTTCCTGCTGCTCTGTTACAGGTCCGCTGCTGTACACGATCCTGGTGGAGCGGAAACATGAAAGGCCATTGAGGTGTTGAATGTGAAGGGTTAAAACACTCTTAAATGTCTCAATAAACAGCATCTTAAACAGATACTTACAGAGGAATATTGTCAAGGATGGTGGTCTCCATCAATGATGGAGGGAGGACACAGCAGGATAGCTTTCTGGAAGGTCTGCTTTGTAAACACTTCTTGTTTCCTCAGTCCCTTAAAAGTTACTACAGCAGTACCACTTTTTTTGCCAAAAATAATAACCTTCTCTTGGCTTGAGACCCTTAAGGCAATTGTTTTTTGGTAGGGCTTGACAATTTATAGCAGCATTCATTGCAGATGTTCCTCAAACTAACTACAGCTTACCAGAATTGCTGACAGCAGTGAGCCCTACAACTAGTCCAGGTGCCCATTTATCCTCATTAAGCTATCATTTATTATTTAGTGCAAAAGAAGCAACGTGTCCAAATAAGAGTAAGAGTTCTAGCCCTTTTGTGAAAAAAATGATGTTTATCAGCAGTCTTGTCTTTTAACTGGTGGAGATTTGTGGTGCTACAGTTCCCAGAACTACTAATGAACGAGACTGAGTATTAGCAGAAGTGTTGATTCATGTCCAGAAAGCTGGATTTTGGCAGTATGTAATGAAAAAATGGGAAATATATTTCACAGATATCTCAACAGTGTTTTCTTTTTTTCCCATTAGAAAAAAGAGAGGGCTATCTCTTTAGTGTTAGTGACTTCCTTCTTTTGTCTTAGTCCCTCCTTCCTGCTCTCCCTGTCCTTCCCCTATTCCCTCTCATCCATTCTTCAGCCCTCTCTTCTCTAGTCCCTTCTCTCCTTGCCCCTTCTTCAGTACCACCCCCCATGTTTTTCCTTTACAAATTCTATGCTGTAACAGATATTGTTTGTGTCTAATATAAATTCAGTTTCTGGGGTCCTTACTAGTTTTACTGGTACTGACTCTGAACTAAATTGTTGCATTTTCAGCTTTGATTTTACTTTTTTTCCCTCATATTACCATTGTATTTAATTTTTTTGAAACACAGGTTATCATTTTCAAGCGCTTTTTCTAGTGTAGATTTGATTTCTTATGGTTCATTAATCCTATAATGATTAATTAATTGTTGGTTGGTGCTATGTACTTTACATATGAGGTTTCTCGAGGAAATTTCCCTATGTTGCTCTATTCAGTCATCTAGTGAAGGATAGATAAGTTGTATAAATATTTGTTCCATCTCCTTTGTCTTGCTTAGTAGATGGTGAGAGTGCATATGCTTTCGTTTACTCAGGATGCATCCATTCACTCGTGACCTTCCTGCATACTTGGCAGGCATTTTAGATTATGGGCACCACCACCAACAGTGAAGTCCTGAACGTCCACGTCTCTTTTAAGTGAGCCTTATTTTCTAATTCTTTTCCAAGTGTTGTCAAAACCCCTGTATTCTCTCAAGTATCCTATATTGTGCTAAACAAACACAGTTCAACTTGATGTTTATTATAAAACCTAGGGTGTTTAAACAGTAGCTGTACTTATGGTGGGGAGCTGTTCTGAGTACACATTCAGAATGTGAATTCAGTTCTTTTCCTTTCTAACTCATGTAAATCCACATATTATAAATGTATACTGTGTTTTTTGCCTCCTTAAGTTGACATATAGCAGTGGTTTTCTTCTTATTTATCTCTAGATGTTAGGTTTCATTAAGAAAATATTACCTGACAGTTGAATATTTGTGGTTGCTCAAATAAGTTCATTCTGTACATCTGGAAAGTGACAAACTTCAGTAAAAACTTTCAAATCCTATGCTTACCCTTTAGAAAGAGTTGTATGCCTAAGATCTAAGGCACAAATCATCAGAGTTAATTAGGCCTCTAACTGCCCTGGTTTTCTAATAGAGTTAAGGTCTTAAATTACTTTTAAATCCATGCCTAACTATGAAAAATCTCAGTCCAAAATGTATAAGGCTCCCTATAGCAGAGAAATTTGGTTACAGAGAGTATTAACAATATTTGACTGAGAAGAGCCATGTTATGCTAAGTAGTTTTCAAACCCTGGAGCAAAGAAAATTAAGTTAGGCACGGAGTTTGTTACAGGATGGAGAGAGATTAAAATAAGGAGAGGATGAGTATCAGGGAAATTTTGTAGTGCCAAGTGAAAATGTATGTTGTGAATATAATGAAAGCCCTTTTATTTGGATCTTAAGTGCTGTATAATAGTTCAGAAAGCTATGGGGAACTGTCCTGTGTCTACAAACAAATTGACCAGACTAGCTAATAAGGTTGTTCCATATCCAGCTTCTGTGATTAGATAACAGTCCTGTAGATCAAAGAAATAAATTTGATCTTCATGTTATGCAAAATGAAACTAGCTGCTAAACCAAATTAAAAAAAATAATCTGGTTTTAGGGACATCATTAGTCTAATGTACTTATTTTTATTGTGGAGTATAGACCTTGATTTCCCATGTAATAACCTGGGATGCCCTCTAGCTGATTTGCAAGCCTGACAGTAGTTGTATTTTAAGTAATACACTACATTAGAGTGGAAAGTAAGTTCTCTCTTCTATGGCAGGTTTACATTTTTGCAATTTAACAGATAGCTTTTGTCCTTTACCTAAGCCCATGTTACTCCCAACAGCACAATACCAAGATAAACTGTTACAACGCTGTTGCCAGTTTACAGCCGGAAGACAATTGCTGGTGATAGGTTAATTTCTAATGTCACTACCTTGAGAGGCTAAAGGGCACTCATGCATTGTACATCTTGTTACTACATCTTGACCTACAGTTTCCATGCATCTGGCATTGTATGTTTAATTTTTTTTTTTTGTTTTAAACAGCTACTAGTTTTTGTCATTGTGTAGAAACCCCATATACTGTGTTTTTGATTAAAGCATAGCTTAACAGTGTTGTGAGCACAAGTTGGTGTCATGTAAGTGTTGTTTGTTGTGATTCCTGTACTGAATCTTTTCCAGATACATCTCAAGTGTGCGTGCATCAGTAATTAAATAAATTCTTCTCACAAGTTACTGTCTTCTATGGGCTTCTAGGGTGTAAAAGCAAATCAGCGGTTGTCTTTAGTTTATTGAAAATAAAATTTAGAAACTGTGTAATCAGTCTTGAGGTAATGGAAAGTACCTGTGGTGGTGATAACTTCAACAGGATGCATAAATCTTTTGCTGAGTGTATTGGCAATAACAATTGGGGGAGATTTGGAATGATTGTAACTGTGAAGTCAGTCTCACAAAAAATATTCAGATGCTCATTTTTAGCAATATATGCCTGGTGCTAGGTATCTATTTGTTTTATGCAGCTACATGAGGATTTTATATCTAAGATACTTTTTACTTTTTCCCCGGTAATACTGAATACTGCAGCCATTGCTTAGAGGTAACACCAATTTTTTTATGTTCATATCTGAAACTCCCAATAAATTACTTATACAGTGGTGATCCACACAGATCCAGTATCTCAAAGAAAACTTCAGTCGAAGTGGAGATAACAATATGTAGATTAAGGAAGAGCAAGGAAGTGTTGGGAATAACCCACATTGTTTTGGCAAGCAGTGGGGTTCCAAGAATTTAGCCTCTTGACACTCAGACATCAAGCGACTTTATTAGCTAAGGCAATGCTACCCCTGGGGTGCAGTTGGTGGCCTTCACATTTGATTTTAATTTTTCATGTTCACAGAAACTCTGCTTCTTCACTCAGAAACTTTGAAAGAAAAGTGGGAAATGCAGTTTTCAAATTAAAAGATTTGCAATGCTACGCTAACATTTTGGGGGAATTTAGAAGGTTAAACTTACATAAAAATAATTCTCCTTGCTCTCTGCTTCTTGTATATATTACACTTGCTGTGGCTCTTGCCCTTAATATTCCATTTAGTTCTTCTTGAACTTGAAACTTTTTACCTAGCTAAAATACTCCTTAAAGTAAGCATTAAACATGCCTCTTTTTAGAGTATCTTCATGTTCCAGTTTCTTCTCAGCCTTTAAAGAAATACATTTTTATGCAAAGTGAAGAAAACTGCTCAAGGTAAAAGTTCAAGAGTATCTAATGTGTTTCAATATTGATGCATTTTCTATTGTAATTTCTAAAACGTGCCTTTCCAGACATTTGAGGTGCATGCACAAATCAATTTAAAAGCTCTCATGGAATCCTCTGTGAAAGCACGGAAAGGGAATCTTCAGAAGAACTATCAGTCTGAGAAAGACTTATTCTCACTAGCTAATTGAGAAAGGTACAGTACAATATGAAATAAATACCTCCATTTGTGTTTTCCTTTTGTAAACTTAAAATTGAAAATATAAGGTCTTCATTACTTTTGGCACAAGTAGTAGAATTGTACAGAAATCCACTGCTAAAGCTTGGTAACTTTTTTGATAATGCATTTTCATTCACCCAGTATAATGCAATATAATTAAATAGCTTTTTAGATCAACAAAATATTTTGCTTAAAGGAACATTTTATGTCAGGGAGAATTCAGTGAGGATACTCTGCCAGGAGAGGATGTAAGCTTGACTCATTATCTCAGTTCAGAGTGGAAGAATAGCTGGAAGACTGCAGATGTTAAGGTGACGTGGAGCTAGTCAAAATGTCCTTGTACATGCTGTCTCACAGAAGCCTTCTAGTGTTCAGAAGATAACTGGCTTTTAGGGTGGAAACTTAATTTTTGCTCTGGAAATACTGTCTTTATCCAGAAGCAACTATTGAGAAAGCTAGGCAATGGTTATAGTGCCACTGTGCTGCATGGATTTTACTTCCAAACTGTGGCATTTATTGTTCTAGATCAGCTATTCTGTTACAATACATAGGATTCTTTTGTCAAACTTAAGATTATGGATATTTCAGTGCTATTAACCATTAAAAAAAATGTAAAATTATTCAATTAAACCAGTGCTTTATTACCAGAATTTTAACACAATTTGTTTGATATGCTTTATTTTTACCTCTTGATATTAGATGATATTCTGAAATAGCTTGAAACTCATGGTTTAGCTGGTGGTGAATATCAGGACAAAATCTGTGAGTGTATTTCTTCTATGATACATATTTATACAGTCCAGAGTCACTGTTCTGAATTAGTTTGATGATTGGCATCTACATGTCAATGATGTCAAGCACAATGATGTAATTTTTCCTTATCACTAAATAACATCTCTGTAGATGTCCCTTTATGTGTCTCGAATGAGACAATCAGTGTACTTTATGTGAGGTTCCAGGTTTCCCATAGCCTATTATGAGATTTGGGAAGTACATCTTGATTAGCCTGTCTGTAGGATTATATAATTTTTTCAATCCTCTAAGGCTATGTCTAGACTAGTAGATTAATCAGAGACAATGAGCATTTTTAGGCACTGGAATGTGATTGTCTATTCCTTTAAACTATTCCCATGTTACCTAAATGTAAATTAACTAATCCCAAACTGCTTCTTGGTGCAGCTCGGGGTCTACATCACTCCGAGGACCATCCCCAATGCTCACCTTGCCTGCAGCAACCCCTGTGGTAGAAATGAAAAGAATTTATTATCATAGACCCAACCTATTCCATGCTACTTGTCCTTAGGGAAAGTTCCTGGGCACACTTAATTAACTAGTGTAGTATGGACATAGCCCTGACAGTCATCTTCATACAAGAAAGTGAAAGTAGAGAAAGACCTCACGCTGTGCAAACTTTATATTTTCTGCAAGGCATAGGATCTAAATGACAGCCTTTTTTTCCCTTTTCCATTAGTTAAATTGGACTAAAGCTTTTGTGTATTCTTACTGTTAAAATAAAAATGGTTCCTTTCAAACAAACTGCCCACAGGGTGCAACAACAGAGAATAAACAGACCCCAAACATCATCAAATCCAAACTCTACCACTCCTAGGATGTCGTGAAGTATAACTGGTGAAATCAGTTTGATGTTAAGCCATGCTAATTGAATGGCATGAAATATTGTGATTTGGATCAGAAGAAAATGAAAGACAATATATTCCTTGTGCTTTTTACTCACAGCAAGTTTAAGGCTTAGAAGAAAATCAAAACTTCCTGCAGAATATCCCGAACTCTTGGAAAGTGCATTTCTTCCAAAAGTGTTCTGATTAGAAAACTCCTGTCCAGCTCTTCCTGTGATGTGTATGTACCAAATACTTGTCCAAATTAAATTCATAGTTCAAAATCTCTCCCCCCTTCACAGCCTTTCTGTAGATAAGAGATTTTCAGAATATCGGTAAAATATAATCATGCTCCATTTTCTGAAGTTATTACAGTCAGATTAAGTAATTTTTCTCTTTTGGTAAGTTTTCCTAGGATAAAAGTAAAGAGCAGATGATTTAAAGCCAAGATTACCATTAATATGTGCGCGTGTTTGTATGTGTATTAATATAAAAATTGTGCATGTTAAATTATGTGTGTGTTTATATTGATTTAAAAGAATTTATTTTAAACATCCAGTTGTTTTTTCCCTTCCAGGCCAGAAATGTAGTTATTACCATGCAGTGATCTGAACAGACAACTAATTGAGGATGTTCTAAAAAAACGATAATTCTCTCAAGATTAATTTTGTTAGGTTCAGGAATAGAGAGATGTTTTATATCTACATACATGTATAAATAATTGAATGCCAGTAGATGGTGCTCACTGTGTAGTATAATCCCTGGGGTTACTAAAACCAATAAAATTTGTTGTTGTGCAATGAAACTGACGTCTGTGCAACTCTTTACAGCTACTCTGAACAGATGGTAGGAATGTTCTGCCTAATTTAGTGTGTAGTACTAGCTTGAATACAGATTCATATACCACATGAAGATTTTTGAGGGAGTCCTTTTGCTGGCAAAAGAAAGAGATTGCTACTGCTCTTGTGGTTGACAGATTGAAGTAAACATGGTGGTGATATGGCAGTGAGTTCACAAAAAGTGAAGGTATATTGGGAGGGATTCAAAGGAGAAAAGTCATGAAGGAACACTCTTGAAATAGCAGACAACTAAGGAAAAGAAAGGAAAACAAAAGGAAAAGAAAGGAAAAGAAAAGGAAAGAAGAAGAAGGAAGGGAAAGGGAAGGGAAGAAAAAAATAAAGTGATAGGCAAGGGGTTATAAGACTGAAGGAAATACTGCTGGAAATGGCAAAAAACCAATTTGAATAGATTATATAAAGCTGAATACGAAAAAGAGACATGGAGAACAGTTGATATTTAAAAAAATTAATAGAGAAATACGAAGAAGCTAGACTGTGCTAAGAGAGAATAAGAGGTGCAGGGAAAATAGTCAATAAGGGAAAAGGCAACATGCAATGAAATGACTGTGTGAACTACTAGGAAATAAATATTATTGATATTTTGATCTCACATGTGTCAATACCACCTTGGTGTAAGGTTTGAACAAGAAGAGCAAGGCTTAAATGCCTAGTAGTTCTTGAATTCAACACACTGACATGTGCTCCCAATTAAAAATTTGAGAATATTGAATTTCTTTGGTTATTCTGACTGGAATATCTTGGGGAAGATCTATCTAGAGCATTTATTTTTGTGTATCTCCTGGCAAGCTGTTGTATTTAAAGGCATATTGTAAGTGGTACAGTTGTTTCTGTCTGGTGATTTGCTATGTCCTTACCTTTACCTGTGGTGTCAGGCCCAGTGACACTGCCTGGCATCAAACAGAAGCATGCCGGTGACTAGGCAGTGTCATGAGACGTTTCTCAGCCTGGCGGTGAGGTTAATAGGTCTAGTACATGGCAGAGGGAGGCCAATACCAGCTCACTCAGCAGGTCCCAGTGCATGCTCATTTCATTTTTCTATAGCACACGTGTAGGCAGAAGGGTAGCTACCGGCCCAGGGGACTTCTGTGCAAAAAGCTCCCACTGAGAAGTGAGAAGTAGAGAGAGAAATGAGTAAGGCGTTCTTGCTCTCTTCCAGCAGCTCACCAATAGATGGTGGCAGAGATCCTTCCCTGGACCATCCACAGGCAACCTGGGGTTCTCTGCTTCTCAGTCCTGTGGGGCTGAGGTCATGACATAAAGGCAGCAAAATATCTTTGCACAGTGGAACAAGTGACAAAAGAGAAAGAGATGGGGTCCTGCAGAGAACATTACAAAATCTGAGAATGTCAAAGCTATTTGTTATTGCTGTGTATGCTAGAGTAAATTCAGGATATGGAAAGATAAACCTATCAGTTTCTATTTCAGACATCATTTGTGTATCTAGAATCCTAATTCTTGCCCTGTTTAGAAGAATAATGGCTAGAAGTTAAAGAAAAAAATCATTTCAAGACTCTTAAATTTAATGTGATTTTGTTTTAACAGCTGTTTCAATCTTTGTCCTGTTTTATATGAAATTAAATTAAGCACCTGTAAAAAGAAACTAAAAGAAATGTAACCAACCTATGAAGCAAATCCAACTGTAAAATACCATTAATATTGTTTGTTAGAAATTAAGTTATTAGAACATATTTAAACTTAATCTGTGAACCCATTATTTCTCTTTCTTTTTGTGTGTATCTTTTGCAAATCGTTAACATCTAAATTTAGTGAACACAACTGATTATATAGAAATTTATAATGTAAAACAATCCAATGTATAATTCAGTCTGTGTAAGGTACATAATGGTTTTTAATTTTAGCATCCCCAGCGACCTTAGTTGTAGAAACAGAGTAATCCTGCTCTGAACATGGAAACAATGTTCCAAAGATATAATCTATGATTTGTCATCTTTGATTAGTTTCTACATCTTACTAATGGTTCTCTTATTACATCATTAATTAAATTTAAAATATCGTAATTTTTCTTATGTTCTGTTACTTATTTAGCTGACTTACTGCTTTTGCACAATTTTGTACGTTTAGAGGTTTCACACAATTATTTCATATAAAGGTAATCTAGCATGCACATACCACACCAGCTAAAATAATGGTGTTTATTTGCTTAAAACAGCACTGGAGCTGTCTGGCAGCCTGATGTAAGCCTACTTACTGTTTGGAGGGCCTGTATCAAGCTACCTGGTCACCCTTTAACTTGATCTATGTAGGTGTTAAGAAATAGAGTCAGACAGGGTCCCACACTCTGCAGAGACATTTAGGTGGATGCGTGAAGTGCCAGTATCCGGGCTGGAGTGAGTCTGACTCCTACTTTAGCTCTGAGTCAGTCTGTCTTTCCTGAGTGTGCCTCTTATTAAGGATGTAAGTGCATTGAAATCAATGGGACTATTCATGCACTTAGTCAGGCATGTACTTTAAGTAGATTGCTGAACTGGGACCATTCTGCACTGTCTGAATGACTATACACTCTTCAGGACAATGGAAAATCAGTCTCAGAGTTGTTTTAAAAATTACTCAGAAAATGATTATATTTGCCTTCGAGAGTCTTCTGGTGAAAATGAATGGTTTGAGCAAAATATAGAGAATCACCACTCACATCACTGGAAAAACAAATATAAAAAAGTTTTCTTGTGTCTTTTTGATGATTTTACACTTGATTTGTGATGCTGTATCAATAAGGTTAAGAAAGTGAATTGTTATTCTGGCATTGCTTGTTCGCAGTACAATATAGAGATATAGAGACTGATTTGTCTGTCTATGAAGTGCTTGAAAAAACAATAAGCTGTGATTATTCATGTTTAATTCTTTAAAAAGCCATATATAACAGAGAACAAAATTGTGCGCCCTCTGTAAATCTAAACACCTGATTTTCATTACTAATTTTCTTTCCTTAGGAATGTACAGCTCAGGCTGTACAGAGCACTGCTCTGATTTCTTGCAGTGGTGTTTGTATATTAACTCTTAACACAGATAAAATTTGATGTAGTAAAAACTCATGGTCTTTTCACAACATAAATGTTTTGTCAGTAAAATAAACAGCAGATCAAGCATAAACATAATTTAAATCAGAGTTCACTGCTATGTTGACTTAAACCAACCAAACGAATATTATCAGTGGTCCTTGACCGCCCATATCAAATATAGCCTAGTGCAGTACACACCTGGTACCTGGGAAAAATAGTATAATAGGAAATATCTGAAATTAAGGACCAGTATGGTGTCTCTGTATCTGACGGGCTCAAGGTACGGTCTCTATTGTCTTGGGGTAGAAGACTTTGCTTAATAGTTGTGTAGGCCTGGGTTTTTATGACTCTCTATTCATTTTCCTGTTCTATTCTAACCTCTCTAGTTTTCTCATCCAGTAAATCAACCTGCATAATTGCAGAAGGGTCAGGGGTTTTTTTGCTGTTATTCTGCAGCAAACATTATCTTTCTATTTGTATTATTTTACTTAGTAGCTAGTGCTTTCCATTATACTAGATAAATCTTTATTTATAAAATCCTCTTGACTTGTTGAACTGCTCCCACCTCTCTCTTTAATTGTCCAAATACAATTAGATATCTGGATGAAATAAATCACCTTGGCAAAAAAACAGCCAGCTGTATTACCAAATTCGAAGACCGACTGAGTGGGGAAAAAATGGTATATTGGCACACTTGATTTAAAAACAATTCCAAATGTGGCCGTGTGTGATATTAATTTCAGCTGAAACTCTGTAGGGTGATTAATTAAACTGTGTTGTAAATCCATTGTGATACGCTCCAACTAAGTTTGCTGGGCTAGACTGTGGTTTAGCATATGTTATCCTCAAAGAGAATAAATTGTCAGCAATCTCATTGCATGGCCTTCTACAAGGAGGAGAAAATGGGACAGAAACAGTAAAGGTCTCTCTGATATTTATTTTTTTTTTTCTTAGCAGTGACCAAAGAGTGGCAGGAGAGAGTAAGGAGCAGACTGCTAACCAATATGTCTGCATAGAGTCAAGGGAAGTGGGAAACTGCTGTGAAGTGGGATCTATAGCATTTCAGTTAACTGATAAGAAAGAAAGGTGGTGCAGGTCAGAAAACATTCTCCTTTTTTCCTGTGTCTGTCATTCTTTCTGCCCTCAAGATGTCACCTGACAAGGTTATTCCTAAGAAGGTTGTTCCAACTGTGCTTGAAGTTTCTACTATACCTTTCAGAGAAAGGGTCCAGTGTTCTTGTTTGGGAGAAGAGTGGTTTGCACTAGTGGTGCCCAGGGAAAAGCTAGTGCCTTCTGGTGGAGGTTTAGGATTGTGGGCTCTGCCCATAGCAGAGGTCCTGAGACAGAACAGGAAGAGGTCAACAGCTTTGACTCTTACGGAGGGTCTGTGTTAGGGGACACAGAGACGGAGGAAAAGGAATAGGTAGAAGAAGATTTGACAGGAAAGGAAATGGTAGCTTTGGAATAGTTAAGAGAGTTGGAGTGGAAGGAAAACTGAAACAAAGATTTGTGGTAAACAGAGGGGGAAGGTGGGGGAGAAGCTTTGAAAGGAATTAAGAGATTCTCTGCAGTGGATGGGAGACATAGGGAACAGCTCTCTAGCCAGTCAAAGGGACAAAAGGAGCAAGTTATTTCAGCATTCAGGTAGAAGGGGCTTGGGATGTCACCTGGCTTGTCCTGTGGGAATATTAGGCTTGTGGTAGTATCTCTTTTGCCCTACTTCACCCTCCGCAAGAAATATGAAAAGGTTAAGTGAAGAAAGAAAGTATCTTTAAAGAACACAATTGGTTTCCTGAGGCAATGCAGTTACCTCCTCATCTACTGCTATGGTGCAGTCTAACCCCCTACACAATATTCTCACCCCTTTCTAGAAAGGAGAGTCTTTTGTTTTCCTTTAAATTTGTACTTTTGTGTTTCAGTAATCAAGAGGTCACTTTTCAGTTAACATGCAACTGTCTGTCTTCAGACACCCTGATCTGGTCACAAAAAGTTGATGACATTCCTAATCCTTGAAATACCATTCACTGAAAGGCTCCCATGGAATTCAGCTTAATCTTTAGCAGGATGTATATTCGCAAGCCAGATAATTGTAAAGGTACATGTCCAACCTGGAAAGCCAAGCCACAAGTAGCAAACATAACAGTGTTTACAGAATGGATTGGGAAACAAAAAGATCTTGCTATCAGAGTGCTTGTACAGAACAGATTCAAAATAAACCTTCAGCTTTCAGTAGGTTTCAATAGATTTTTCTTTAATAAATATGAACTAAAATGTTTTAAGCATCTTCCCATCTTTTTACATTTTTTCTTACAGCTGCTTCTTTCACACTTCTCTTATTCATAAACATATAATGAGAAAATAAACATATGATTTGGTAATTGCCAGAGGGTGTCTTCATTCTTATAGCTTCCTTAGAGGCTACATTCATCTTCCACCATTTTTATATTCACAGACTGAAAGATGTTTGTAGGAGGTGTTTCGACTGTGGAGAGAATGCTCTCCCATCTGTGGCAGCATACAAGAGTGTCTTCTTATAGAAGGGTTCTTTGGAGTTCTTTCTGGCTAGATAGATACAAAGATATGTAGGTTTATTCATGAAACATCCAAAAGCCAGGAGATACTGCAACACAATTGCACATGTTCCACTTCCTAAACAAGAGGTGTGCTTCAATAGTGCTCCACCTGGTGCTGAGTATGTTTAGTTTTGTATGAAGATTTCATCCACAGTTTCTCTGTGAAGGGTATGCATACAGACTATGACATTAAGTTTCAACATTTCTGAGTTTCATGTAGCTCTGTTACCCATGCGGAAAGCAAGATGCTAGTGTCTGCTCATCTTTACAGAGTTCAGATATGAGACAAGCTAATCAAAATAGACCAAAAGAAGAAAAAATTCAGAAGATTATTTAACACTTATCTGAATTCACTGTTAAGTCTACTTACCATTTAAATAATTATGAACAGTGTAGGCAAAGTAATGGATAATAGGGAGGAGCAATAGATCAAAACAGCCCCATGTACATTCTTGTAGGGGTCTTTCAGACCATTTCGGTTTCTATATGCTTTTCTCCTTCTCAGAAAAGAGGAAAAATTACAAAGAAAAATTACACTACTGATATGCTGGGTTGTTTTGGTTTTTTTCTTTTCAATTATGGGAGGTTGAATTTTTGATCTAACTGTATCATAGGTGAAAAATAATACTCCATGAGCATTACTTCAGGGTGGTAAAAACTGGTGTAGGATCATTAATTATAACTTGAGTATCTTATTTGTATGTATTAACCAACACCTGTAAACCCACAAATTCAGTCCAAATGGTTTAATTTTCACAGTATAGTGCTGAAGCAGGGACTTCAGGTTATTGGTTTACAAAATTTGTTTCTGTGATGAGACTGAGTCACATATGATAAGGTCTTCCATGGGTAGCAGAAAAGAATTTTAGAGTAAGAATGCAACAACAAAGATTTTGTTGTCCTTTTTCCCCTTCAATTTTTATTGTTTTTCATGCCAGCTTTTTTCCTTAAGTCAGTGAGAGGACAAGAGAAATTAGCTGGACAAGAGGAAGGCTTACTGTTTTCATTTACAAACAAATTACTATAGTCTAGGTAAAGCTTGAAGAGGAAGGTAAATTACCAGGACCATTAGGGGAGGCAAATAACTTTAGTTGATCATAGAGATCAGAAACATGTTAGAAGCTAGTGTCCCTGGATGTGGGGGAGCAATGGTGCAGTATGAAGCTTTGGCAAACATTTAGAAAGGAAAATCATAATTGGGACTTCCATGTAGTCTTTCAATCAGGAAGTTTGCAATGCTGTCCTGCTTTTGGAAAGCGGGATTTCACCTCCAGGGAAAAGGTGGGGAGGAACCTTTAGTATTTTGTGTTGCCTCTACAATAAGGCATGTGCTCTGTCCCAGTCTTCTGAGACCTGAAGAATTACCTGTTGTTTCTGTATTTCCTTTTTAAAATCTATTCTTGAGCTGTTATAATACGTAGTACATACCATGTTTATATGTAAACAAAGGCTCCATAACTGGTCACAGATGAGCTGCAAAAATGTTACCTGTCTAATTTACATTGACTTCATGCGTCAGCAACAAAATTTTAAGAGAGGATTGCCTGCAGGGTGGTGAGGCAGTGAGAGCTCTTGATTATCTTACTGATCACAAACTCTACTTTTTCTTCCACATTTTCTATTCAATTCAGTGATGTTAACCAGACTACTGTAGAAAGAAAGGGCACGTGTGTAATCTGGCAATTCCTGACTACTGATTACTCTGTCACAGGTATCAGAAACTCACTTTATAAGAGCAGAATCAGAAAATATTAGAATCAGAAAAATAATTTAATACTGTTGTATCTAATTTTGAAAATTAAAGGTTTGCATTAAAATCCTGAACCCATATTCAGATGGCCAACAAAATCCCTCTGTTAAAATTTTCGTTAACTAACTGTGAATCAGCCTGCTCTTCGAGAGATGCTACGGTTAATCAGTAGTATTTATGCACATCTGGGTCTATATTGAAACAATCAACAGCTGTTCAGGTAACATTCAAGTTCTTCAGGAATTTTTGGAATCAAGACCTGTGTCAAGTGGTAAAAGAATTGTGAGGGCAGGGAGGGGCAGTGCAGTTCTATTTCGTGTGCTTTTCTTTGTAGACATTTTTGGCTTCTTTTTAGGACTGCTACTTCCACTGCTAGTGCTGTTAGCATAGCAGGCTAGACTACCTCAACTCGATCATCAAAAGAGAAAGCCCCTTTCTTTTGGTTGAAATTAGTATCTCCACTTGTCAGCAATCTTATCTATGAGTACCAGTCTCTGCAAAGGCAAAAAACAGTCTTGCTCATGATGTAGATTATTTTATTCCATCCAAACTTAAGTGTGTAAATCTGCACTCTGTTCTCACATCTATGGAAATGCTTAAAAAAGTATTTCTCTGAAGCTAAACAAATCTTAGAATCAATAGAGCAACAGATTCATTGCATCATTAATAGTGACATCTAAACGTGTTTAATAACAAGGTAGAATGTTGGACTTCCCTTATAGTCTTATTCCCCTATAGATATCAATAAAATAACTTGCTACAAATTACACTCCAAATTGTATGCTGAAACAATATATGAGCACCATTGTTTTTACATGTAGTCACAAATGTATTCTACTTTAGCAATCATTGACACCAACAATTTGGATATATTTTCAGTTGTAGAGGTATATATCAAGTGTCACGCAGTTGATTAAAGTGGATTTAGCCACTCTTGGAAGGCCAGCAGGACATTATTTCACAGTTGTCTATAAACTGAACACTCCAGTATATTGGCTAAAGAACGTTTACAAGCCTAGAATAATTACTTCTGAAGATCTGAAGTGATTGGGTCCTTTCAAAACCTGATCTGGACAGAGGTTCAAGAGCTACAGTGACTTTACAATTAAAAATCAGTGTTTTAAAAGCTAAGCAAAACTTGGGCTGCCATGTTCCCTGCACACTTGTGCCAGTGGCTTGCTCTCTGATGATCTGTTTCCTCAGTTGGCTCAAGGAAGGTGATGGAAACAAGAGACAGAAGTGATGGTGCTATGGCAAGACTGTGTCAGTGCTAGTGTAAATTATTAGCCATAGAACCACAGCCACATTGCTGCAAGTTTCAGAGAAAATTAAGACTTGAGGAAGATTCCCATCTTAGCAGGGAGTGAATTGCTCCTTGGAAGTGACTTTTCCTGGCTAATTATACTGGGATAATTAATGAGTAATAAGACTAGACACTTAATTATCAAAAATTAGGTGACAGAAATTTCATCCTAGGCACAGAATATGAAGAAAATTTAAGTGAATGGAGAAAGCAATGATTTATAGTAAGTGAGCAAGAGAAGAAAAAAAGGAGACATGAGACAACATATTCACTATTGAATGGGACCTTTGTTTTCATTTTCAATGTTCTTCCATGTTTTTTTAATGGAATTTTCATTTTATAAAAATTTTTAGAAAAAGACCTGGACCTGTTGGAGAGAGTCTAGAGGAGAACCACAAAATTGGTCAGAGGGCTGGAGCACCTCCCCTATGAGGACAGGCTGAAAGAGTTGGGGTTGTTCAGCCTCTGAGGAGACTTAATAGCAGCCTTAATAGCAGCCTTCCAGTACTTGAAGGGGCCCTACAGGAGAGATGGAGAGGCACTCATTACCAGGGAGTGTAGTGAGAGGACAAAGGGTAACAGGTGTAAGCTGAAAAAGGGTAGATTTAGACTAGACATTAGGAAGAAATTTTTCACTGTGAGGGTGGTGAGATACTGGAACAGGTTGCCCAGAGAAGCTGTGGATGCCCCATCCCTGGAGGTGTTCAAGGCCAGGCTGGATGAGGCTTTGAGCAACCTGGTCTAGTGGGAGGTGTCCCTGCCTGTGGCAGGGGGGTTGGAACTTGATGATCTTTAAGGTCCTTTCCAACCCAAACCATTCTTTGATTTTATGATTTTATCAACAAAATGATAATGCCTGATGCCTTAGACCTTCAAAATCTGTAAGCTGCCACAGTTATCTAAGGAAGATAACTCTGCATAGGGGTCAGTCCTAATGGGACAGCTAGAAGCTGGTTTTGCCATTGGATTTGTTTAAAACAGCACTGGTGTTGCTGAGATTTGTCCTTTGTCTGACTCTGGATCCTGGGTAGATGTTGATTTCTAAATTTGGTTATTTCTGGCTCTGCTGCTGTCTGACTTTGATGCTCCACTAAAGAAGGTCTTCATGGAAACCTACAGCCCTAAAGGTTTCCATGTGCATGTTGAGATTGATACAGATCAGAGCAGGAGGTTTTTACTCATACAGGGAATCAAACCAAGTCACAAATGAGGTCATAAATTCTGGTTATTTATTCAGGCTTTATAATCTGATTAAAAGCAAGATTGAAATGCTCAGGTAGACTTTATCACTGGTAGGGAAGTATTCTCCTTGCTCCGTACTCAGTAATCAGAGTGTGATTCTTATGACATTCATGGCAGGAGAAAACAACACAGCTCATTCCAATTAGACATATGTGTTGGGTGGTTTTGGGTTTGATTGGGGGGAGGGGGGGGAGTGTTGGGAGAGAACTGTCAATTTTTGAGCAATCATTGTACTTTACCATTAAGGTGGTTGAAACAGATGATCCTAATTCTGAGAGGGTTCCATTCTCCAAGACAGCAGAGGAGAAATTGTGAGTGGCACCTGATTGGATATATATCAATATAACCATATAAATAGAACTCACAGAATTCTAACATTTCGGAGGACAGATCTATTTTAAAGTCAATCTCACTTATATGAATTAGTAAACAAGAACTGTTAAGAGATTTTGAAAACCATAGCATAATTATGCTTGAAATTAATAAAATTTACTATTGCCATCCTGCTTGGTCCATTAAATAACAAGTAGTTAAGACAAATAGGAAAATTTATTGTTGGGGAAAGCTGCAATTAATAGTATAAGTAAAAAATTTTAGAAGTCTTTTTTTTTTTTTTTTTTTTCCGAATTCTCGTTTGACAAGCTCTACAATGAAGCATAATTTGATTTTACTATATGGTATTCTAAAGCCACATTAGAATAGGCAGAGAATCCAAATCTTTGGTTTTGGCACACTTTCAAGCTGTCTTTACTCTTTTTATGCATACTTCATCCATTCTAAGAATTGGAAGTAAGATTAAATGTAATTAAGAGATGTTTAGAAATTTATTCTTTCATTTGCTTTAAAAAAATTAAAATTATGAAATAGAACCTTGTTACTTGAGTCTACACTGTCCTGGTATTTTTATTTCTGCAGCTCATGCTCTAAGATTCAATCACCTTGGAGGACATTCAGCACGTCATTTACTTATAAAGAAGAATTTTCAAGTTACTATTGCATAAAGACATAATGTTTTCTTTTGGAGTAGGGGATGGAAATTAGCAACTGTGGTGAAGATTAATCCTGCTTGTTCCATACTCTTTGAAAAGCTAGGAGGTACAAATCTAGGCGAAAGCATGTGAGAGCTACTGATAAACTTAAGTCATGGAGATAGATTTTTGCATGGAATAAACTGCCACTGAAGATTAGAGTAAGCCAAAGTCTGACCAGTTGTATTTAGACTCCAACTGTGAGGAGTCTTGTTTTGCTCTTTTGCACTCTAGAAATGTGTAGCTAATCATTGTTCCAAAGTTCTGTAGGCTAGATAGACCAACAAGAGGCTAGAAAGAAAGTAGAGTCACAGCTCTAAATTTGACCAAGCTCACACAAGAAGTCTCTTGCTAAAGACAAAACCCTTTTGTCCCAATGGAACAAAACAAAAGGAGAACTCCATCTCAAAAGCATAAATTCCTGTAATGTGTGGAAAGTAGGAAAAAGAAAGAAATATTATGCTCATCTTGCACTTTCATGAACATGTCTACCTGAGAAGCCTGTGAAGTAGCATGAACTAATCTGATTTATAGTGTTATAAAAATGCTGTAATTAATTGAATGCGTAATCAATTGCAGCATTTTGGTGTTAAAGTGGGGAGATTTTTAAAAGTTATATGCTGCTGTCCAGAATTGGTGGCATTATCTGGATTTCCTGTTCAGGAATTTTATTTATTATATCTTATTAGTAAAGGTAGAGATGACTGGGGAAGAAAAATTCAGGATACACCACAAAGCAAGGTTGGGCCATGGGTTTTAAAGGAGAACAGACCTTGTAATTTTTCAAAAGATAAAGACTTTTAAGTCTTCATTATAGCAAATTATATATATACATGGAAGTATATATGTATACACACACATATTTATAAATGCATATACACACATCCATATATCGAAGCTATGTCCAAAAAATGCATATTTCTGCAAGACATTTCAAAAGCTCAGCTAAGCACAAGAGAAGTATATTCAGCATGACCAGAAAGACTTCAAAAGAAATTCTGCTAAACTGCTCAGTAGAGCCACAGGTAAAACAGGATTTCCTGTTTTAGTTACATGCCCTGCTTAAGTCTAAATAAAACACAGTGTGAGGATGCTATACTAAATTATTAACCCCCCCCAAAATCAGTAATGCTTTTAAATTCACCATTTCACGCTTCGGAGTAAACTTTAATTGGAGATGGTAAAGTCTTGACAGGAAGTCCAATGCCAGTCACTTAATTTGTGTGTTTTTTTGTTGTGGTTTTTTTCTTTTTTTTTCTTTTTTTTTTTTTCATTCTGAAAGAAAATAAACAGAGATGTAGTAGAGGCCTGAAATAGGGAAAAGTCTTTGATATCCCAGATCTCTGCTTTTTCCCTAATTCTGACTGTTCCCAGAAAAATGTTTATATGCTGTGTCAAAATGACATTTGAAATTACAATGACAATTTGACAACGAAACATTTTCTACCTAGTAGTTAAATTACTGATTTCAGTAAACCTAAGGATGAAACCTATCTCTGAAAAATGTCACCATCTTCCAGACTTTTCAAAACTCTGTACATTGACAAGTATTGATGGTATGCTTCAAATATAAATTTCCAGGAAAAAGCCATTTCTATTATGTGAAATCTTCACACCATGAGTGCTAGTCTGGCTGTGGTTTTCCAACAGCATACATTTTGATTAAAATGTACCTTCATTGCTTCTCTTTGTCCTGAGTTTCTTCACATCAATCTCAGTTTCTGCAATAGAAGTTAAGATCAGTGCTTGGTGTATTTGTATGGATGAATTAGTTGATACCCAAGAAAGTCCTGATTAGCTCTGGTCTATAACATACTCTTTGGTCTCTGTCACATGCCATGATGTGTCATGTCCAGAGATATAACTCAGGTCATCTTTGATTAAGGTGTGTTCACACAGGTTATGTAAACTCACATCAAGGCTTATAAACTGTAAAAGTTACTGTAATTTAGCAGATAAAATCTGTGTTAGACTGACATTACCAGATCTTCCATATCTTTCTTTGATCGAGAAAGAGAACACCCTTCAGTTTTACCACCTCAAGTTGAAACCATCTTGTTGTGAAGAAATGAATTTGCTTAGGTTGTCATGCCTGCTATAACATATACCATGCAGTTATAGCTTGTTTTTTTTTTTTTAAAGCACTTGGCATTTTAAGGTAATATTGACTTAGCTGAATCAGGTTGAAGAAATCATCATGATTTTGAGATTCAATGTTCCTTGCAATATTTCCCATCTTTGCTCATTTACACAAGGGTCAAAAGAACGATTTCTCTGCCCATCTTTGACAGTTGTCCTTTCTGTCCTAACAGAAACAGGAAATCTAGCAGAATGGGAAAATAATGTCAGTAATGTCAAAGGACAAGAAAAAACCCCGAGGTTCAATTTCATATCAAATATGTTCTCATCAGATTGCATCATCCATTTGTATTTAAAACAAACTACACTGCAATGGAGGAGAAAAGTATAATACTTCAACAAAGATTACATAAAAAGGTCTTGTGAAGACCTCAAATGAATCAGCGTTAACTCTCATGGAAGTAAATCAACATATCCTTATAGTCACTGCCAAAGATTCAACTACTGCTATCAAAACAAATCTATATTAGTTTATTCAAGTGCCCACAGTAAATTTTAACAATTCACTGCAACTGTTTCCTTCTAAGTCAAACCACTAATATTGAAATGCTTCAAATTTTTGCTGTTTTGCACAGACTTAAATCAAGGTACAGTTGAAAAAAGATACTTAATATATTTAATCTTAAATCTTTCTGCTAAATAGCGTTTTCATCAGCAAAAATATTTCTACTAAAGACAAATGCTTTAGGTCTTTCTATCTATGTGCATTTCTTTCCTGTAAACATTACTGAAATTATCTTGTTCAATTAGTGTTGTGGTTTGAACCAACTAGCAGCGAATATCGGTCAGCTGCTCGCTCACCCTCCTTCTGCCAGAACTGGGGGAGACAATTAAAGGGATAAGAGGAAAAGAGAATCATGAGTTGAGATAAGAATAATTTAATAACTAAGATAAACTACAACAATATTGGAAATACTAATAAGACTAATAATGATAATATTAATAGTAACGTACACAAATGAGTGATACAGTGAAACTGCTCACCACCCAATGACCAAGGTTCAACCCATTTCGGGGTAGTAATCCTGGAGAGTCCCGAAGAGAGAGTCCAAAAACAATAATCTCAGAAAAGAGGGAACAGCCTAAGAGTCCAAGAGAGCAAGAGCAGATCCAGAGAGAGCAACAGAGAGAGCTTCTGGACAGATCGTCATCTATATACTAGGCACGACGTGCATGATATAGACTATTGTCCAATTTGGGTCTCAATCCTAAACTTAAGGTCAAATTCTAGGCTAGTAATTGTGGACTGTGCTCCCTCACAGCTTCTCCTGCACCTGCAAACACTGGCACAGAGGAGAGGCTGAAAAGACCTTGGCTGTCCTGTCAGCAACTCTAAACATTGGTATGTTCTCAGCCTTCTTCTCAGCACAAATCCAAAACACAGCCTCACACTAGTTACTATGAAGGAAGTTAACTCTGTCCCAGCCAAAACCAGGACAACTAGAAAAAAGAGCTTAAGAGTGGCATTTCCTTTCTTGCAACAATTCGTATAACTATTCCTTTAAACATTTGCATTTTTTACACTTAAACACCAACTTTTTTTTTTTTGTTGTTGTTGTTAAAAGTATTCAATAATGAAATGATCAAAATGTTTCTATATTTAATGAATATTTTTAATGCATAGTTGTATTGTGTATTCCAAAGGGAACCACTATAAGATTTTCAAAAAGTTACCCTTTTATGTTTGTATAACTTTCAGTTCTTGTGTTAGTTTTTTTCCTTTTTGAGCATCCACTATAATACCTTAAGGCACATGTACAACAGATAAATATTTATCTGTCTTCAGCCCTAATAACTGAAGGATAGAGTTATGTAAAAATGTAATACCTCTTTTCCCAGAGCCAGTGGTCTGTATAAGGTTTTG
>NW_010143036.1:43461-55240 GCF_000699245.1 Pterocles gutturalis
AAAGGGTTTATTTAGCCTGTCGGACTAAGGGTGGCAGCAAAGAAAAGTCTTAAAGGGTCATCTGTTTATTCTTGTTTGCCAGAAGTACCTACATTCTGTATATAGTGTCAGAGAACCTTAGTTTTACTGTGATGTAGCAAAGGTTAGAGAGGAAAAAAGTCTGGAAGGAGTATCTGTAATAGGTTGTAAGTATTAATGGTTTTTAAATAGAAAATGATTGTTGAATTTCATCTGGCATTGTATTGCCCAGTCTTGAAAGGTCCTTCTAGAACTCTTCACAGTCAGCCTTCATTTTTATGATCATGAATGATGTCAGGTTTATCCTCTTACCACTCACCTCATTTTCTCATCATTTTATGAATACTCTTGACTGCACAACTAAGTGGGCATTCACTCCTCACTTTGTGAAAATTGGCTTTTAATTCTTACCTGTTATCCCATCTTCATCTAGTTGTTTTGTCAAGGAAGAATCCTTTTCCTTATCTTGCAACAGCTTAGTATTTTTTACAGAATTTGCTAAGCACCCTGTAGAAATTTAAATTGACCAAACTCAATTTTCTCTTGTTCAACATTTGTTTACTCCTTTAAAGAACTTCAATAGATCTGTAAACAGGAATGTTCTTTGCAAAAGCAATATCCCTTGTACCTGTCTTAAAGCTCCTGGACAGCAGTTTAAGCCTTCTTCTTCTGCATGTTGACAGTGAAGAAGGAGAATAGTTTGGGTTGTTTTGTTTTGTTTTGTTTTCTCAGTTGCATCACCACTTTGAAGCTATTCTTGAAACTGTTTGGTCTTAAAAAAGGCTTTTCATTTGATTAAAAGCTCTTCTCTCCCTGGTCCCTTTTCTCTATGCCTTTTTTTGCCTGTTTGCTGATTACCTTTGTAGTGGAGAAAGCAATGGATTTATTGCATCTATATTCTCCATTCTCTTTAATACCCATAGCAGAGAATAACTCACACAGAAGAGTAACAGGTCATTATATTCCCTTATCTGACTGCAAGTTAACTGGCTTACAGTGAAGTCCTTAAAGAAAGAAAGCAGTTGCCTAAATGAGTTCTGTATTTAATTTCTTCTTGGTCAGCCTCCCATTGTGACTGTATGTCATCTTTTCCTCAGCGTCAAAGGATTTAACAATGCAATAGTCTATAAAGCAGCTGTCACAGCAGTAAAGATAACCATTTTAAAATCTGAGTTTGTGTATGCTGATGTGAGTCATTAGTCCTTCAACCCATTTTGTAAGGTTTAATAATCATGATCTCAAGTTATCTTTAACTAGTGAGACTACAACTGTCCCTTAGACTATCCTACCTCTCAAGAATTTACACAGATGTTTCATTTAATTGCCGACATTGCTCTGTGCTCTATTAGGAGCTCTTTGTTTCTTAAGAGTCTAGGGAAGGCGTTGGAGTTGCCAGCACCTCAGATGTTAAGGCTTAAACTAATGCTTTTCATTCTCTGAATTTACCTTTTATACACTGGTGATGATGTTAGTCAGTACTGAATAGCCAGTGTAAAGGTGTTGTACCAAGCCAATCTTATTTTATTTTCCTTCTCAGTTGAGAAAATATCGGTAGCTGAATGTAGAGCCTGGACAACAGTTGATCAGTCATGCCATCTCCTGCCAAACTGTACATAAAGCTTGAGAGAAAACAGTTAATTAATATGCATCTGTGAACAGGTATTATCCATTTTCACTGATCCAGAAAGTATGTGTTGGATGGTTTGTTTCCTCCATTACTCTCTCCCATTTTGCATCCAATTTAGTGAGTAATATTTTCCTAAATTCTAATTCTTTGTTTCATTCATATAATTTTTATTGAGTACTAATTTGCTAAAAAAATGACACAGAATGTATCCTCCATATATATCATTGGGTTTCTCAGGAGTTCTGATGTATTTTGGGACATCCTTAGGGAACTAAAGAATGCCATAAGATTTAATGAAGAGAATATTATCATTAATGCATTCTTAATTTGGTCCCTGTTTGGTTTTAATCAGAACTCTATAGTTATTATACCATAGCATATTAAATGAAATCCTGCTGGGTACTTCACAGTATATCACAGCAGGAAAATATTCTCAATTTTCATAAAATAAATTTTATTTTATTCATTAAATATGTAAGTAGTTAACTTGTTTTCTTTTGTTAATGTATTCCTTATTTATCACATTTTCAATGAGACCTCACAGGTGTGTTTTTATTAATGCAAATTTTATTTGCAATAGAACCATTTAGTTTTACTCCAGGATAGACTGTTGCTAAACAGAACCAAAAATAATGGGATATGTGATAGCAGAAATATTATAGGTACCTTCAGAGCTCTGTTTCTCTGAGCACAGTATGTGGGACTTCCATGTACAGAACGGGTTGAATGAAACACACTCACTTGCATGGTCATATCTCTGTGCTGGGAAAAAACATTTCTCCAAGTCATTAACAAGAGAAGGAACATTTGTAGCCAAAACAATGTTTGTCACAAGTAGCTGCACTGCACTAGATATTGTCGTATCCAGTCTCATCAGACAAGCAACATCTGGCTGTGTAAATGTTGGGAAATCCCTACGATGGTTTGAAGAAAATAGGGTTGTGATCATGGCTGAACTGTTATTGAACATGGGACTGAACTAATACCTCTGTGTAGCTTTAGAGTTTATTTTGCTTCCTCTATAGCAAATGCTTACAACATTGCAACAGTGATACTGTCCTTAAGGTGAAGATTGAAAGAACAAGAAAACCCCAGTCATTAAATCAGAGAAGAAGAAGAAATTGTTAGAATACCTAGAAATTCATCTGATATGATCAGAATATGGTGGCTATAAAGGAGGCGTTTAGGGCTTGATGGTGCGTGCCATCAGTGCCAGGTGATTTTCAGGGTTTTTAATCTGGAAATTCTTTCTCTTGTCTTGAATTGCTGTTTGATTCAACTCTACCTTTCGTTCCTTCAGACCCTTTACATCAGCATCCTCCATTTTCCCTATTTGCTTCCTTTCTGTATTTTCATAGGCTTTTTATTTCTTTCTTGTCAGTTATTTCCCCCTTTCTCTTTTGTCTTCATCTAATACCTCTGTCGTACCAAAACCTCACCTCAGGAAATAAAGTGTGCACAGCTGCCAAAAACAAAACAAAAAAAATCACACTGTCCTGTGAGTTTATCAGTCTTTGACATTACTTATTCATATGAGAGTAAAAACCAGGTGGTCATATTTTTCTTCCTGTGAAAATGTTATGCTGTTGACAATCAAAACTTTGAGGAAAACAAGCATTCCTTATACAAATCTTCATGGAACCTCAGTTCCATTTTTTTCCCAGTTAAAAACAAGTTATCTGCAATTATTCTCTTAAAGCTCATTCTTGCTAGGACAAATTGAATTCTTGTCAAACATGTCTATTTTTTACATGGTGGCATAGACTTAAGTTAAAAAGCAGTAGTTAACTAGAGGAGTGAACAGTTTCTGCAGCTCTGTGGCCTTTGTTATCTCCACTGTAGTGGTGGAACAGCTATGGAAGGTAGGCAAACACCCCAATGTACTTTTTCTTCAGGAAGTGTATCAGTCATTGATAAAATCAAGCGGAAAGCTACTGGTTATTTGAGTTTCACTGTTGGAGGTATTTGGCAGTCTAAAAGGGAGAGAGAAGACATCTGGATGCTGGTAAAACAGCCTTCTGGCATTGAAAGGCTTCTGCTGGATTGGACTGATCTGGACTGGAGTGTGGTTCAGTGACAAGAGCTATCAGAGATGGGCTGGATTGGGCTCCCAGGTAGGTCCCATCAGCTAAGCAGTGACAAGAGTGAATGATGCAGGCCCAGCAAATTAGAAGTCAATCATATAGCAACCTACACAGTTTAGACAGTGGCTACTCATGCTGTTAATTGGACTGGACAATATTAAACCTTGTGTTTAGGTTCTAAGTTATACTAATAATAACATCTTCTGGTGAGCATGCTTGTGGCATTCCCTACATAGGCCGATGGAATGTCTATTTCAGTTATTTATGAGACCATGGTATTTATGGGATCTTTGCTTTGCCAGAGGGAGTGTATGCTGTCCATCAACAACAGCATTTTTCAAAACTTTTGAGGCTACCGTCTTCAACCAACCCTGTGATGGAAGATGGTTGAAGGGCAAGTTCTCTAACTGGCACAGTCTACATGTTGAATGGATCGCTATTTGCAGTCTCCCTAAGTGAAACACTGGAGAACCCTAACTAACATTTTGACCTCTAACAAAAATATTATTATACAAGGTTGACTTTCTGTGGCCATTAGAGCTGTATAGTGTTTATAGTCTGAGTGTATTATAGTGTAAAAGGAAGTATGTTGTTTCTGTAGACATTTCATGTTGATCAAAGTTCTCTGTTCTGAAGGATTCAGTTATCCAAGCAATTTTCAGTGATTTTTCATTTTGATAGGAAATATTTTGTATTGCTATTGTCCTTCTCCTGTTGACCTGGATGTCATAATGAAGAATTTAGAGCTGTTATATTTTACTTGTATGAGATAGCAGTTTGTTTTGGAGATAGTATACCTGGGCTTCTTTTTGTCTTTATGATTACTTCTTAACAAATATTAGATGCAATCTGTAACAACTTACAGAAAATATTAATTATAAAGACTAATCCAGAAATAACCTTGAAAAGTAATGTGCAAAACAACAGGTAATAGTTTATTTGTTGTTCTATTACAAGTTTTACCTAAGACTTACAGTGAGATCAGGAAAGTAACACTTCTGCTTCTTACTTTCTTCTTCAAAAAACATTTAGTGCTTTCAGATAATGGTTGCTGTAGTAAAGAGAAGTAACAAAGGAGGTAGATATAAGAAGTAAATGTTCTTACGGAGTGAAAAAAAAAAAGGAAAAAAGCTTTCCTCATGGAATAACAGAGAAAGTATTCTGAGATGGATCTTCAGTCAATTTAAGTCAACAAGGTTTTGTTGGGTTTATGGGTCTGGGTCCATTTATCCTTGTTGAGGTGAACGATAAGATATATTTTGGCCTGACTAGATTATTACTTCACTGTAAGAAATAATATATCTGGAAATCTGTCAAATTTTATTTAGAAACAAACAAGTGAAAAAAACTTCATAAGAAAATGTATATTCTTAGTTAAAATAGACAATAAGATATTGATTCTTGTGGCTCTTTTTGGTAGAATATTTATTGTCAGAGAACAAATGTTTTCCAATGACATCTTAGTATATTGAATAATCCCTCAGCTGAGCCTCACTTTATTGTAAGTTAATACGTGCTACCAAATACAGGTTTGTACATGCAAATAATTAAAAATGATTGCTGTAATCTGAGAGCCAGCTGCACAGCATGCTCTCTCAAAAGCTAGGTGTGCGTGTTTTTCATATATATATGCACTTAAGTGTTTATTTTATGTATTTATAAAATATTCACATTTGTGCATCTATGTATAAAAATTATTTCTTATTTAACAAAACAAAAAAGTGTGAAAAAGTCAAAAGGCTTCATACAAGACATATGATAGTAGTGATATCCCTTCCTTTTTATTTGAGTCCCATCCTTTAATCTCTCATTTATAAGCCTTTAGGATAAGGTTATGATATTTGATAGCAAGTAAATCAGCTTTTCTTCAACTTGTGCTTTGTATCTGTGGCATTCAGAACTCCAGGAGATACAACAATTTAACTCAAAAACATAATGAAGCTTGTAAGAAAACAATCTTGACCATGGTGACATGCTATGACAAATAAAAAGTAGGCCTAGAAAAATAAAAATAGACACACAACATATATATTCTTTTATATTTCAATCTTAAAGGCAAATAAACCACAACTTTCTTCAAACTTTTACGAATATTCTTTTTACAAGACTCTCAAGTTTTCAATAGCCTTCAGATCATCAGTTTAGGGCTTTTGATCTTTAATTATGTATTTGAACAACAGCTTAACATCTGCTCTCTCTGTCAAGTTGAACAGCTAATGCTGTATCTCATGGTGTTCAGCAGTTTGGAAGTTCAGACTGCCACAATAGCATGCCTAAATGTGATTGATAGTAACCCATTACAGTTTGTGTGATGAAGGCACTGTTTGTGCCTTTGGTTCCATTTTTGCACTGCTGTTTAGTGGTTTCATTCAGAAGTCACCGAGGGTACTTTCCCTGACTTTCAGTATTTCTAGAAGGCCTAAATATTTCTGGTGTTAAGAGTAACTGCTGGTGCTCAGCATGTCCAATGACTGAGTCTGAGGGCTACAGTAAATTCTTTACCCAGATGTACGTAGCTATTTAATGAGTTCTGAGAAATATACTTCTGGGGAGTAAATATAATTCTGTTCTTTGTTAACATGTGCAAATTTCTGGAAGAATTTTCTGAGGTGTGGAAGACATCAGGAATTTACCTTTCTGATGAGGTTTAGTTTGGGGGTTTTTTTGAGCATGAATTATGGCATAACAGATATTTCTTCCCTTGTATATCTGTAAATGAAGCTGCAAGTGAGATTCTTGTATGAATGAGGGAACTCAAGAAGTTACTAGAGGGGTGAATTTTACCTTCTCCTTCACAAAATATTTTATAGTAGTGAAATAGGAATCTGCCTCAGGAGTAGAAGAAAGTAGTCAAGTTTTGAAGGAAATAAGCAGAAAAGAGAGAAGAAGACTTATTTGACTTAGTGTGTAGTATTTGTGTATTAGCTGGAATTGGTTAAAAATAAAAGGAACCATATTTAAAATAAGAGGAAGCATATTTCATTATGCAGTTTGCATTAGTTGGCAGCATTTTGAGAACTAGTAGGAAAAAAGAAAAATAAATAAAACACTGTATTCTGAGAGTCACCCCAAAGGAGGCAGGGACGTTACCAAAGCTTAGGCTTTGATCTAATTGGCCTCTTCCAAATATTTTGTTAAATTTACTTAACCGGTAAAGATCTGATTTTAATATCTTCTTGTCTGATATTTGCAAGAATATTTGTTTGGACTCTTTGGCCCTTTAGTGAACTGAACAACCATTATTTGAGTTTGGGATTTGAATTCAAGAGAGGTGAGCCAATCTTTCACAAGAATTAATAAGAAAAACCTTCAGTCATTGCTCAAACAGATCTGAATTTGGTGATGTTGTGGGTTAACCTTGGTCAGTAACCTGTTGCCCACCCAGCAGCGCCAGATGGGGTGTAGGATGGGGGATGGAGGGTTACAGTTGGTCCATAACTGCACTGCAACTTCTTTCTCACATTTTTTGCTGTGCACGGGCTCTCCATGGGTGGTGGTGTCTACTTGAAATATCTGACTGCTCCAGTGTGAGGTCCTTCATGGGCTGCAGGATGGATATCTATGCCAGCATGGTCAACTCCATGGACTGCAGAGAAATAGCCTGCTCCACCATGGGCTGCAGGGTCACCTGGAACACCTCCTTTGCCTCTTTCTTCTCTGACCTTGTTGCTCACGGGATTGTTTCCCACACTTTTCTACCTCCTTCTCTCCCTGACTGTAATTTTTACCCTTTCTTAAATATGTTGTCCCAGAGGAACCACACATATGGCTGACATCCTCAGCTTTGTCCCTTAGTGGGTCAGTTGCTGAGGAGGCTGGAACCAGCTGTGTACCTAGAACAGGGCAACCTCTGATCTCCTCCCAGAGAACCCACCCCTGCAGCCTCCACATTGCCCAAAATGTTGCAATCTAAACTCAGTACAAGTCATGTTTCAAAAATGTGTTTAGTTTTTCAAACTTTTTGCAACCTGTTATGGTTTTGACCCTGGCTTGCAGCAAAACATCAAAACAACTGCTCGCTGACAGGGAAGGAGGAAAGAATTAAAGGGGTAAAGGGAAAAGAGACTCGTTAGTTGAGATAAGAACAATTTAATAACTAAATGACAATAAAACTAGACTACAATAAAATTGCAAATAGTAATGATAATAATAATGATAATAGTAATATATACAAATATACAAGTGAGCAATACACAGTGAAATTGCTCACACCCAGTGACCAAGGCTCAGCCCGTTCCTGGCTAATGATCCCAGAGCAGGGAGAGGCCTGCAACCACAATCCCTGAAAGGAGATAAGAGCCTGAGCATCCAAGAGACCGAGAGCTGACTGAGAGAGTGAGACGACCTCAAGAGAGGGGCAACCCCAAGAGAGATGACCCAGAGACAGAGAATTTATGGACAGGTCCTCATCTATATACTGGACATGACACGCATGATATGGAATAGACCATTGGCCAGCCTGTGTCTCAATCCTAAACCTAAGGTCGAATCCTAGGCTAGTAATTGGGCTGTGCTCCCCCCCAGCTTCTCCTGCACCTGCAGACGCTGGCGCAGCAGAGAAGCAGGAAAGTCCTTGGCTGTCCTGTTAGCAACTGTAAACATCAGTGTGTTATCAGACTTCTCCTCAGCACAAGTCTAAAACATAGCCTCTCACTAGCTACTGTGAAGAAAGTTAACTCTGTGCCAGTCAAAACCAGGACGCAACCACTAGAAATTGGACATGCAAAGTCTTTAATGACTTCAAACTGCATGAAATTACCACGACGGAAAAGAAGTCTGGATGCACCCTCAGTCTCATGTCCTTAGCTGCATTGAGTGAGAACAGTTTTCTTAAACTGAGTGAAACTCTACCAGCTTATGTCAGCCTAAGGATGTTTTCAACATTTACAGAGATAGCATCTACTATAATGAAGACCTATTTGAAAATAAGAATCAACTTCTCCTTTATGTCTGTTTCTGATGACTGAAAAAGTTGAGCAACTAACTCTGAATTACTAGAATATGCACTTGGTAGGTGGGAAATTCTGGTACAAACTCCATCTCTAATTTTAGCAGGAAATTGCTACAATACTGTGTGCTCTTTTGCAGTGCATGTCTTCCCTTCTCTTTTGTAGCTGTTTCTACTTTTTATTAAAGATATATATTTGTGTATGTATAGAATCAAATATAAGGATAGACATTATTTGACAAGATGTTTAGAGAATTTATCTGTTGCCTGTGTTTGGCTATGATTTTGGGTAAATATCACAATCAGTAAAATGTATTTTACCTTCTTCTTTATCACACGTACTAATTTTATATAAATTCTAAGGAGAAAGAATGTCCTGAGCCCGAAGACAAATCCTTCTATTAGATTTTGTTGATTTAGTAAGAAAAAAAATGGACAATGGCCAGAGCAGCATATGTACTGAATGACTCTTTATTTCAGTCTTTGTAATTGTCAGAGACTTTGCGAGACTTTTGACAGAAATATAGGATGCTTTGAAGCAAGGCCATCATTAAAAATAGAGTATTGGAAGCAGTTGTTAATTAATAGATTGTTACCTCCATTTAAAATCTAAATGAAGGAGAAAATAAAAAAACAGGATGAACAAGAGGAAGCAGGATTCTACACTGAGAAAGGATTTCTGCCTAAGCTGAAATCGTTAAACTCTGAAACCTACCTTTTCAAGGTCCTTCATTGTAATCCATTATCTTTCATTCCCCTTTGGTACCACAAAGATGTCAGTTTGATGATACAATGCCATTACATTGGCATAACATGACAACTGGGACTCATTTGAACTTTTAAAAACTTCTAATCGCTAAAATAAATTAGGAACTGACGATTTTCAGACATAGAAAATAAGTCATTTGTTAGAAAGAATAGGGTTTGCCATACATTCTGGAGAATTGCAATTTTCTGAGACTTTTTTTTTCTTTTTTTTTTTTTTTTTTTTTTCCCCCAATCTATAAAATACACTTAGCGGGAAATACAGTTCATAAAACCATAGAATCATAGAATGGTTTGGGTTGGAAGGGACCTTAAAGATCATTGAGTTCCAAATCCCCTGCCATGGACAGGAATACTTTCTACTAGACCAGGCTGCTCAAAGCCTCATCCAGCCTGGCCTTGAACACCTCCATCTCCATGGGGCATCCACAACTTCTCTCAGCAACCTTTTCCAGTGTCTTACCACCCTCAGTAAAAATTTTCTTCCTAACATCTAATCTAAATCTACTCTCTATTGGTTTAAATCCATTACCCCTCATTCTATTGCTACACTCCCTGATAAAGGTGCTTCCCCATCTCTTCTGTAGGTCCTGTGGCTGTATCACTGGTGCCCACGTGAAACAACAACAATGGATAACAGTCAGTGGACCGTATGTTGCCTTACTCAGCTCCAGCCTCTCTCCTGATGTGATGAGTCTTTCCTCTTCACTCTGCAGAGCAGTGAAGTGGTTCTGCAAGGGCACCTCAGGCTTCAGAGGAAGACTCTTCCTCCTGTTGGTCCTTGCCATTGCAAGCTTCCATTCTTCTGTGTTATTGGCCCCCCTCCCTTCTGTGTGTGCTTGCAGTGGAGTTTTTGACTGTTTGGCTGTAGTCTGTGGGCCCACTGCTGACTGTGCTTGGAACTAGTTATGCAACTCCTCAGCCTTCCCAATGCTATGCAGCCTTCTCACCACCTCAGCCACCTGCCACAGGAGTTCCTGGGCACACCTGTTGCAGACAGGTCCGTTGTCTGTTACTGCCACAGGAGAAAGGTCTAGGCACTTCCTGCAGTCTGAGGTTTACAGTTCACAGATATTCAGCTTGTTCAAAACATCTTTTCATTTCCTTAGGCTTCCTGAAGTACTAAGTCCTGCTGTAGATCTGCCTGCCATTCGGAAGTAGTGAATTAATTCCTTGTTTTGCTTTGCTTGTGTGAGCGGGTTTGCTTTATTTATCAAACTCAGCCCACAAGTTTTCTCATTTTTACCCTTCCAATTCACTCCCCAACCCACCAGGGGCTGTGTGGTACTGAATGTCTGCTGAGGTTAAACCACTACAGCTTCTCAGAACCAAAGCAAAACTTTTTCTATTATTTTGGTTAGAAAAATTCTTACTCAGCCTCCTAACTATCCTTACTTTAACTTTTTTCCTTACCTCAACTTTTTTTGGTTACTTTTTCTCTCTTACTCATCTGTTCGAACTGTTTTGATTCATTCCTTGCAAGACTGTAAGTCTGATCTCAGGCAGCTTAAATCTTGATCGAAATTGTTTTTTCTTGTAATGTACAGATGCATAAACACATAAAGCATTAAAATATTAATATCAAAAGTATGTTACTTCTATATAATGATGATCCACTCTTTGAAGGCGTAATACATTTTAAAACTTTGAATGACAGATATGCAGGAGCAGCTATGGTCAGCTTTTGTTTGCATTTGTAGAAATCTTACTGTTATCTCAAGCTACTCTTTATGTAATTTTATCTGCATTGATGTTTCCTAATGGCTGATTTTGAGTATTCACAGAGACAGAGGAAGCGAACAGGAAATAGTAGGCTAAGGGATATGGGATGAATTGAGATCAGATGCATCTGGCATCATTGTTTCCAGGCTGCTCACCACTTAAATTTGCAAACACAACCTTTGAAATGGAACAAGGTGCAACCACCTGCCTTCTGGTCAGAGCCATCACACTGGGACCAACCATTTGCAGCAATGAAAAGATGCTTATCTTGAATATTCCGGGCATGTTTCACTGCTAAAGCAGAGCCTCTTCAGGCAAAATATAGTTTCCTTTGCCCAAGAAGGAAAGACAAGTGTGCTGGTTTTGACTGGGGTAGAGCTAATTTTCTTCAGAGTAGTGTGATGGGTTAGCCTTTGGCTGGGGGCCAAACCACACACACACGCTCACACAATTTCCGCCCCCATCCAATTATAGGAGAGAGAATAAAAGGGTTAAACGGTAAAGAGGACTCGTGGGTTGAGATAAGGACAATTTAATAACTAAACTACAATAATATTGAAAATAATACTATATACAAATATACAAATGAGTGATACACAGTGATACTGCTACCCC
>NW_010143036.1:55294-66030 GCF_000699245.1 Pterocles gutturalis
CTGCCCCCCCCACCCGATGACCAAAGGCTCAGCCTGTTGCTGGCTAACGATCCCAGAACTACACTCACAATTCCCCCAGACAGGGGGTGCACCACTCCCAGAGGCACTCACGGAACGGAGATAACAGTCCGAGTGTCCCAGACTGAGAGCTAACCGGAGTGTGTGTGTGTGTGTGGGGGGAAGGGCCTTGGGAGAGCGATGCAGAGCCAGAAGAGAGGACTGAAACCAAAAGGCACCGGAACCAGGAAGCGAAGGGACGATCTACCGGAAGGGTCCTCACCTATATACTGGGCATGACGTGTATGTTATGGAATAGATTATTGGCTATTCTGGGTTTCAGTCTTAACCTAAGAGCAAATAGGCTAGCAACCGGCTGCCCTTCTTCCCTGGTCTGCTGTCTTTGGCAGCAGCACAAAACATTGTTCTTATCAGCTCCTCCTGAGCACAAATCCAAAACATAGCCTCTTGCTAGCTATTTATGAAGAAGAGAAAAAAAAGTTAACAGGGTTAACTTTAAGCAGTCTGCCTCTTCTTAACCCAGGACAAGTAGCTAGTACAGAGCTATGTTCTGGATTTGTGAAGGAAACAGTGTTGATAATTCAGTGATGTTCTAGTTATTGCTGAGCAGTGTTTACACAGAGTCAAGGCCTTTTCTGCTTCTCATACTACTCCACCAGCAAGTAGGCTGTGGGTGCACAAGAATTTGGGAGGGGACACAACCAGAACAGCTCACTCCAAGTGACTGAAACGACAATCTGTACCATATGACATCATGCTCAGAAATAAAATTAGGGTGAAGGCTGGCCAAAGGGCCACTGTGAGGGGACCGGCTGGGCATCAATTAATTGATGATGAGCAATCGCTTTCATTTGCACCACTTGTCTTTCTTGGGTTTTATTTCTCTCTTTGCTACTCTCCTTTTCATTGCAATTTATTTTTTTTTTAATTTTATTTCTATTATTAAACTGTTCTTATCTCAACCAGTGAGTTTTCTCACTTTTAGCCTCACAGTTCTCTTCCCTCCATCCTGCTGCAGGAGGTGAGTGAGTGAGCGGCTGTGTGGTGCTTATGGTCAGCTGGGGTAAAACCATGACAGCAAGGAAGGTTGATCTCTCTGTACAGCTAGTGAACAAGGGAATTCTGTGGATCAGCTTCAGGAAGAAGACTGGTTAAGCTACTTCACTGAACTGCTTTCTGTATCTTCAACTAGGATATTTTATCTTGGGAGTGCTGCCTGGATATGCTCTGAGATTTGAGGGGCAGAGGGTGTTTATCAGTTGTTGCCATGTTTTGGAAGCTGCAGAATGTCTTTGGAGCTTGCTGGTTTCATGCAGTAATCCACTCTGGGACAGCACTTGAATGGGTCTATGTAGCTTCTGCCACATTTCTTCTCTTGGCAAAGGAGATGGTCGACGTGTGTCAGAATGGTGGCCAGCTGCATGTTAACATTTAGGCATTTTCGATATTAGGGGACCGAAAACTGAATGTGAAGCTGGAAGTACAAAGGTAGGGGTTTGGTTTAGGTCCTCTGGAGCTAGAATTCTGGTACAGATGGTGTGCATATTTCTCTTGCTTGCTACTTGTTAGTGAAGCATCCTCTACATGTGTCTTGTACTGCAATATGAACATACTTATAAGGAAATGTATGTTGTCTCTGTACATTATAATAATGAGACAAAATTAAAACACAATTCTATTCAAAGTAGTTGTAACTGTATCATATACCAGGTTATTTTTTTTTTTAATTCTTAATATTAATATTTTTACTCTTCAGTGCATTTTAAAGTTCAGCAGATTTCAGGAAGATTCAGAATTTTAGACTCTTGGCTTTATGAATAGATATAAAATATGCATTCATTTTACAGCTAGTATTTTAAAGCTTCTTACAGATTTACATGATGATTCAGCTCAGTTTTACCATTTTGCTGAATTAGCATAGTCAGTAAGGAAATAACGCTTCTTTCAATTAAAGCCTATGGTCTTTCAGATTTCCAAATCTGCTTGAAGCAACTATAATGTGTGCAAAAAAAGTGAAAATGAGTGGCTCAACAAATGCCTTCAGCTTTGACATTTGTTACCTAGTGTTAGAATAGCTGCAACCTACGTATAGTCTGCTTGTTTTGCAGAAATATTTCCATGAGGGAGACCATATGCTATGTAGTCTCTTCTAGTGTTTTTACTTACATGTGACTGTTTCTCAGTTAGCAGCCCATATGCTTTGGCCATACATGGGGTATGTACTCTCATTATTTTACATTTCTTGGAAAGGGCATCTGCAAAAAGTTCATTTTCACTTGAGGAGGGATGATCATAGAAGCACACTGATGTTTTAGTGTGCAGTTTGTGTTGATATATTGCTCACTTTACATTTTAAGGGATATGTTCTCAATGTGAACCGATTCTCCAAATACTGTGTAGTGAAAGGGAGCCTTATCAGAGTAGGTTCTTGTAAAAGGAATCAAATTATATGAAATCATATTTCCATTATATATTATTTAAATGAAACTGAAGTGAAAAGCATTATCTAAATAATATTCTGTTAGGATTAAATATCTTAAAAAGTAGCTTCAGTTGGGCATGCAAGCTGTCAGGATCCTAAGTTGATTGCTGCAAGAAATATGATGTTAATGATAATTGCCTCCTCCCCAGCGTAGGATGTGCTTAGGGTCATTTTTATGTGTTTGCTAAAACATGTTGCAAATATTGCTCTTTCTTAGTGGGTCTGTAAGTCCTTTTTCAAGATGAATTTACTATATAGAAAGTGTTTTGCATATACTGGATACTTTATTCTGTTTCTTCCTCTTCTCCTTGTTAACCTTGGCTGGTTTTGCGAGCTCCATGTCTGCATTCCCTTAATTGGTCATAGTCAAGGTGTTTATGGCTCTGAACTCCCTAATACAACTCTCTGTTGCTTTTCTTATCGTCCCGTGCCCGCACTCCTCTACATTGCATCCTGAGTTCCTGCTTTTGAAGCCTCCACTGTCATACCAGGCCTATATTTCTCTACATTACACCATTATGTTAGAGCCATGAATATTTCATTCTACACAGAATAACTGCTTGTTACAACTGTATGTATAGGATTACAGTTATACAATACAAAGATATGCAAAGATATAGCTACCTAGTCACTGGAAAAAAAAAAAAATCCAAAAAACATTGTTATAGCTAAACAAGCTAAAACAAAGCTCCAGGCAGATCAAGAAAAGTTCAAAGTAATCCTTACAAAACTCAGTTCTGAGGCCTTGAAACATCAATACAAAGCCCGTGGCCTATTCCAAGCAATACTGTACCTAGTGGGCTATGGGTCTATATCGCCTTCTCTGTAGGAGGGCTGGGGGGGGAGAATGTAGTTTCTGAATTCCAACAAAGGATTCTCAGGGTGCTCTTTTTATATCCGCAAGAGACAGACATCCTTTACACATTTTTAAAGTCTGGATTTTTTCTTTCTTTTTTTTTTTTTTTTGGATAAACATTTCTTCAACTTGTTTTGTTGGGGTAAAATAAACTCTGTACCAAGCAGGTTTTGTTTCCTTAGTAGTGGCATTCATATGCCTTACTTTCCTTCTGATCAGAATGGCTCTTGCATTTATAAAACTGTCATTTTTTTAATATATTTTGCATGTAAAACAGTCTTCTCTGGAGTATTTTACACATCACACAAGCCACAGTAATGAATGCTTATATAAAATGTTTCTCATCTAAAACATCTTAGAAAAATAAGTAAGGCAAAAACTATAAAGTTCTTTTAAAGCATGTCATCTGTATTTACAAGCATGTGAAATTACTTTTAAAGATGTTTTAGTCAGTCTTTGAATGATGAAAAAGCAGACACCATTTGTAACTCCTTTAATTAACAAGAAAATTTTTTGCAGTGTACGCACCCTACTTCTAAATCATAATATTCTCCAAGCACCATATATACACATAAGAAAAATGTGTGTGTGTTTCTTGTATTTGACTATGATTCATACAAAACTGTAATGATTTGCAGCTGAAAGGATGCATTATAATTTCCTAATTCACTCAATAATCAATTTTTAAAATTCATTATTTTGAGTGTAATTCAGCTTTAAGGATGATTCTTCCAAATTCTTTTTACCACAAGAAATCAAAATCCTCCACTCTAGGTGTAAACAATGGCCAAGTCAGAAGCACAGCACTTGTTTGCCCATGCTTTCTACCTGTAAGATGCAGAGCAGCTGCAAATTGGTTTTAGCATTCTTGGTCATCTCTCTCTGTAACAGCAGAGTGCAACCAGAATAATTGCTATAAGGTGAGACTGTAATCAGTTCCAAATAGAAGAGCTGGACTTTTAGTTTTCAAGACAGAAATAGTTCACAATTTATACTTTCAGGTTTATCTCAAAAGCTGTGTTGTAATTAGATACATAAAGACTATACTACATACTTTAAAGGACTGCAAGCAGGACATGAGCTGTCTTGTTGGGAGGAAGAGAAAAATGCCTCAATCTTGCAAGCTTACCTAGATTGTAGTAGGGCGATCTGCAGATGCAGAGAGCGATTATGTCCATAACAGACCTTCCACTTAGGTGTTTAAATTGGCTTAAGTGTCTGAACTGTGGTTTGAGGTGAAAAAAAACCAACTTAAAAAATACATATATGTATTTATATATACACCTAAACAGATAATATTTCCTTTAATCTTCCTGTCACCTTGCAGTAGACAGATGATTTACGTGTTTTCATCAAAAACCCATACAAATACACAGTTAAATGCTTGAGCAGCCTCACTGACTGAGGGAAATAAATTTGATTTTGCAAAATTTCCGTGAGTGCAGCATAAGAACATATAGGTCTTGAGGTTTAAAATCAAAACAGACAAAACAACATATTCTTTTATTTAGAGCTACTGCTTTCCTTTGAAGGTAATAATTTTAAAACACTACATGTTCGTATGAAGAAATATCTTGCTATACCTGTTCTTCTGTGATTATGCCTTTTAAAAATGAAGTTTAAAAGTTAATATTTAAAATATTTGTAAATGACATTTAATTTTACATGCCATACTGAATAATTTACTACTGTTATACCCCCCTCTAGCTAATTTCAAAGCAGAAATGGTGAGGAAGCTTAAGTAATTTTCTTTAAAGAGCTAAAAGGTCCATCACCTCTCCTCCAGCTTCCTCTTGAAGTCTGACTTTTTAAGCTGAAAACAAGGTGAATGATAACACTACTAAGTATTGAACAATATTTGGATTTCAAAACTGCTTTAGAAAACACATTTGGTTTGCTGTTGCATACCAGCAACCACCTGCAGACCATAAAAACAATAAATAGTAAATAAATTTTTAAAAAGGCATATACTGAAGAAGTGCTGTAACTATTAATTTTATTTGACTTTGAGAAGATGTTGGGTAGATGACTTACATAACTAATTCTGTTTGACAGATCTACCAGGTGAGCTGAAGGCAAATGTATATCAAAAACTGACGCTTTGAATGATATAAATTTATCTAACTTTTAAATCAGAACTTCTTGTCTGAAGGCCTAGATTTTTCCTTAATTCTGCTTTTATGATGGAGTTCAAATCAGTCTTTACTCTGCATGAAATGAATTCAGTTTTGCACTGAATACTTAAGGCAAGCATATTAGGTTTTTTCTCAGTTTTGTTAGCACTCCTTACATATTGAATTATTCACATTTATCCTCTCCTCCCCTCCTTTTTTTTTTTTTTTTTTTCCTTTCCTGATCTGAACATTAAGGTCCCTACAATCTTTCTTTGGAGGGTAGAAGAGTGAGGTTTATTTTCTTTTTTTCTCTCTCTCTCTTTATTTTTATTTTTTTTTTCCCCCTGGGGTTCAGGAAAGCCAGTAGGTTGCAGACAGTCAGACTGCATTTTATCACACAGTTAACCTGAGAGTCTTAAGTGCCTACTGGGGACCTAAGACTTCTCAATTATAGAATCATGTTGAGATGTGCTGTGGCAGCAGAGAAGAATAAAACATGCTTTGGATGCCGTAAAGTTAAATTGATCTTCACAGTGACAAGTGACAGCAATATATAGGGTCACGGAAAATTTTACCTTATTTAGAGGTCATGTGCTGAAGGCATAAGTAGGTATGGAATTTAGCATTCTATCTTTGACCCAAGGTAACTAATCATCCTTCCTCCTGTCCTGGTTTTATCTGGGACAAAGTTAACTTCACGGTAGCTAGTGTGAGGCATGTTTTGGATTTGTGCTGAGGAGAAGGCTGATAACACACTGATGTTTATAGTTGCTGCCAGGACAGCCAAGGACTTTCCCGCTTCTCTGCTGTGCCAGTGTCTGCAGGTGCAGGAGAAGCGGGGAGGGAGCACAGCCCCAATTACCAGCCTAGGATTCGACCTTAGGTTTAAGACTGAGACCCAAATTGGCCAGTGGTCTATTCCATATCAAGTATGTCATGCCCAATATATAGATGAGGGTCTGTCCTGAAGTTCACTCTCTCTTGCTCCAGGTTGTCTCTCTTTGGGTGGCCTCTCTCTCAGGGTCATCTCGGTCTCTTGGACACCTAGACTCTTACCTCTGTTCTGGGACTGCTGTTTTAGGATTGTTAGCTCCAGGATTGTTGGCTGGGAACGAGCTGAACCTTGGACATCGGGTGATGAGTAGTATCACTATGTATCACTCATTTGTATATTTGTATATATTACTATTATAATAATTGCTATTATTTTCAATATTATTGTAATTTAGATATTAATTTGTTCTTATCTCAACCCATGAGTCCATTTTCCCTTTACCCCTTTAATTCTCTCCCCCATCCTCAGGAGGGGGAGGGGGAAGGGTAAGTGAACAGCTGTGTAGTGTCTGGCTCTCAGCCAGGGGTGTAAAATAAAACACCTCCCAATGCAAACTATTGACACAAGGCTAAATCAGATCTGGGGTAGTGGAGGCTCCAGCACATCTATGGTGACAGATGCTAGTTTTTTTTACGTTTCTACACATTTACTTCTCCATCCGTATACTGTTACAAGTTGTGAATGCTTCCGAGCATAACTTGCTGAGTTATGTCCAAAACATGCTAAAATTTCCCAGGTAAGCATCTGTGAACAGGAGTCAAAATCCATATTAATTTTAAGTAATGATGAGTAAAGTACAATTATTCTATAAATGTTTCTTACAAAGAAATCAGTATCCCATCTTATAAATTATGCTTTAAAAAACACTACATGACATTCTTTAGGAGCTAATATTTGACTCCTATTTTGGTTATAACTAATCTCTTGAACACTTTTCAGTTTTTCGTAGACCACCTTAAAAGACATGAACCAAAGAACAGAGAGAAATGTTAAAACTGTGTTGTTGCCTATTTAATGGCTGAAAGGATTGTAAGGCAAGAAATAAAATTCAGAAATGCTGTGACATAAAAATGTGTGTGAAAGAAGTTTTATTAAATTTATCCAAAAAATAAGTTTGAAAGATCAGAAACATTCCTGATTTTCACTTAATTCTTCATTATGAGCCATACTTCATAAAATATTTTACAGCTAAACTTTACACATATGTTGAAGTCCTTATTCAGCAAAGCATTCAGGCCTTGCCAAATTGAGGTTGTTGGTACCCTTTAATAAATTCTATGTCCCCAGTCCTGGAAGATATTTAAATTCTTAATGTTTATTGATTTCATTGATGGTTATTTTGTTCCTACAGCATGCTTTCAGTGTACTCAGAGAAAGCCAGGTTCTTAAAGTAAAATTGTACTTCTCTACATCTTTGTTTACAAGCAGTGTACGCAAAACTTTATGTCCGGTTTAGTAAATCCGGAGATGGCTTGTGTAACTCACAGCTGCTCATTAGCAGTTGAATTGCTCCACTTGTTAATGTATTTTGGGGTAGAGCTAAAATAAGTATAGGTTAACAGGCACATTTTGTATTTCAACTCTTCATCATTCTGTATAAACATATATTCTACTCTAAGAAAGTGTATTTGCATTTTATGAATTTGAGGAGTCTATCCTGCCTGTGTGTCGAAACATGATGTGCTGCACAATTTTAACATTGTGCAAGCTGCTTGAAAAACTAAATGGCTGTATTAATGAATATTTTATGCTTTGCATTATGATTTTCAAATGTTTATTTAAAAGTAGGCTATAGAAACTTCATTTTATTGAAGTACTAGAGCATATGATATAATATAAACCACAGAACAAATGCTTACAAAACTCTCTCTTATCCTTTAGCATGCACAACTTTCTTCTTCCCTTTTCATGGCTCTGTAAATTCTATCATTTACCAATATGTAAGTTTCTTACTATTTACATTGATGGAACAAATCTAGTTTTGATTTTTTGAAAATATTTTTCATCATTAACAATTAAAAAACTTCCATGTTTTAGTTTTTAATGCCCTAGTAAATCATTAATAAGTTTATATACAATTGTAAGTTTCAGAACTGCACACAAAGATTCAAAAATGTTTTGGGCTTTTTTTTTAATGTTACTTATGATTTCATCAATGGGATAATCTATACACTTTTTAGAATCACCACAATAGCCTACAGAATTGTTTGAGATTATGCAAAGAATTAAAATATTTGTCATGGACATCTATGCAGCATGTAAAATACTAATTATTGGTACTTAGTTCTGTGTTTTATGCACACACATGTAACTTCTATCCTGTTCTATGAACATTTTTGTTTCTTTTTTTTGCTTTATTCAGTACTGTGACCATAGATCCGTTTAGCAGTTTTTGACTAGATAGATTGACTATATAATGGAAAACCAAAATGGCCCTTTTTATGAGTTTACATTATTCTCTTAGGCACAAAGGATTTACAAGTAAAAAAATCTAATAGAGGATTGTGACAGTGATTTAGATTATAGAATTAGAGAAATAATATAAAAATCCTTTGCTTATATAAAATGGCACAGGTGTCAAGACCTATTTTGACTTCTCGGGGAAAGCTAATGCAGAACTGATACAGAAATCAAGAAAACTTTGTCTTTATTAGGATAGGTCTTATTGTGTGTTGGCTGGAGGAAATGGTGATTCACTTCATTGTGAGGATGATTAAATTTGAGTATAATGCTTCACAGACAAATGTTTTACAGATGCAGTAAATTAAAACTGAGCTTCTGTTTTGTGTATGACAAATAAATGAAGATAATTGGCATAATTTGATGTTGATGCACCTGTGTGTAGGAAGTGGCCTAAATCTATTAAGTGAGCTAAGGGAAGATCACTTTGCACTGTTTAAGTAGTGGAAAAAAAGAAAGCCTGAAGAAAATCAAGCAAAGTAGTCTCTAAAGAGTAGTGTTAAATCACATACTAGGACTATCATTTAGCTACAACAAGAATCCTTAATAAATGATGTTTAGAGGGGTAAGACAGAAAAAAGTTATTGAGATCATTAGCAGGAAGACTGTACTTAAGCTTTAACAATCTTTTTTCAGTGGTTTCCCAAACCTGCACTTCATTCATATGTTGACTCCTTCTCTTTCTATGTTTTATTTGTCTGTCTGCAGTGCATCTTCTGAAACATCTCAACTTTGTTCATCTCAAGGTTCACATAGTCCTTTCTTCTGGTTAACTTCTGTTCTCACTCATCTAAGACAAATCCTTCCAGTCAGTGGTAGAAAGTATCAGTAAAGAGAATTTCTGTCACACAGGAGATTTCAAGATTCTGATGTACTCTTTGGCCTCTATCTGCTCAAAAGTGAAACTACAGAACCTCCTTTTTTTTTTTTTTTTTTTTTTTGAGGGGAAATTGTTCAAAAAATACCTTAGTATGGATGAAAACATTTTGCTTCAGTAGCACAAACACTAAACTGTATGTTTGCCAGAGATATGTCTGGTGACTGCTGAAAGCACTGCATCATTGTGTCTTTTATCCCATTCTCCTTTATAGTTCCTGTTTTCTCTTGCCCCAGCTGAATGGATGGATTATACTGAACACATGCCAATTGTGCATTTCACCCTGATTTTCTAGTGGGAAATATTCTGCAGAAATTCTCCTCCAGAAACCTCTTTCAAATAGTGAGCTTGGATGAAACCACTTTTTCTTTGAGGGGAACATTTTGTGAGTGCAGCGTAGCTACAGTATTCAGCAGTTCCTGCGAGGATTAAGAAAGAAAATAGATTCTCAAGTCTGGTTATGGCCCCTTGGCTCCACTGAGATTCTGTAAATGACCTTTTCCAACCATAAATAACCAGAGGAACATTTTCCTGCAGGCACATCTCTGCCACTGATGAGTCGTTAGTTTTTCCCCTCAGGCTTCTGTGCTGGTAGGACGCATGTTGAGAGTGATGCAGCTGACCTTCATCACTCCAGATGAATACTGTACTGGCATTGGCCTCATTAAGGACCCAGTGTCATTAGCACTAGAGTGGCCATGGAGCAGATTGTCAGATGAGGAATATCTGCTCTCTGAAGCCCATCATCATTCGCACTGAGTCAAAACTGTGTAGTTCGACTGTAGCTTAATTCTAAAACCTTTTTTATGCAAGAGTTTCTGGACCAGTCTGTAAAGTGTAGTTAATTTAGTACTTACTTGCTCAGGACACTCTCAGTAAGGCAATGTGCCACTTCAATATTACTCCATGAATACTTGAACATAACCACTCACGTTTATTATCAAAGACTGCTGCTTAATGGGGAGAATCAGTTCTTTTAATGGAAAAATCTTCAGATTAAAATGCAGTTAGGTCTTTGGCTGCCTCATAGGAGATTGATTTTGTCTACTTACTTTTCTAAGAGCTTTCTGTCCTATCACGGTGATGCAGAGCAG